>NC_134484.1:490013468-490301400 GCF_040206685.1 Ascaphus truei
TGGCAGTAGGCAGTGCTGCTCTGGAGGTTCCTTGATCTATATGTGTTGGATGACAGCTGTGCCTGTATACAAGAGAAAACAGAATTGGAATGATCAGTTTTTTTGGACAAATATACAGTGTAAAAGCTGTAAAAATGTTACAACAAAAATTCAGTTATCAAATGAGTTTATTCAGAGTGCACAAGTGGAGACAGCTTCAAAACAAAAAGCTCTCCCCCAGATAACACGGTATGCCATATATTTATACCCTAAAAACTAAAGCTCCACCCCTTTATGGGGGGGCTTGCACGTCACTAAATATGACACCATTTTGTAATACATAACAATACTAAAACTGATGTAAGTTTGCAATACATAACAAATGATGTAAGTGTGCATCACCAAAATTAACATAATCTTGTAATACATAACAAGAATTAAATGATACATACATTCTTTAAGGGGTTGAATGTGAGAAATGATTTCTATCTCTGAGTCCACGAGACACTCGAATGCAGAGAGGTCGGTTCTAATTCTGATCTCACTTCTCAAGACTTTACCTGGCACTTAAATGTGAGAAGTCTTCTCTAATTCTAATCTCAATCCTCAAGGCTGTATGCCCCCTCCCTTCTTCTGCAGCTGGGCTGGTCAGAGCTGGTAAACACTGAGAGCGAAAAATCTTTTAACCCACTATAACTTTCATACAGCTTTCATACAGACAGAAGACAAAATGGATGACACAAGCACAGCACATTACAACATAAATGACAGACAAGGACTAGAACAATAACAAGATGGCTGACAAAAATAGTCAGACAAAATGGCTGCTTTGACCCTAATGCTGTTACGTCAGACCCCCTAATGTCTCAACTTCGTCAACAGCATTTAGTATCAGCTCTTTCAAACCTAAATCATTAACCCCAAAGGAGGCAGAGAAGACAGGGGCACCAAAAAACACATATGGTCCATTCGCAAACAGCCACTTAATTTCAAACACTGCAACATTTTAATGGCTCAGGATTGTGTCACAACATAACCATCTAGAAAAGTATAAAGAGAGTCGGAGATTAGCAGCCAAACGACCAGTAAAGTCCCCATAGTGTAACATAGTAACATACTGTACTGTTCCATAGTATGAATAAAAAGCAGATACAGTACATGAGTGAGACTTTGATAAATGCTCCCGATACTCTCTCAGGTCCAGCAGTTCTGCTCCATACTGACACAGTCTCACTTTCCTATTTCATACGGTGAGAAGTGGGTAATGCAGAGGAACCAGTGCGGTAACTCCCCCTCACCTTACCCCCCCATAATAAATAGGGGGGTTTGATCCCTCACTGCCTCATTAATTTGTTCCTCGATCACCTCCAGTTTCTCACATTCAGCACATTTGTACCTGGCAGGACATTCTTATATAAAGGAATGCCTGGGGAAACACTGACATTTTACTCACTGATTATTTATTTTCCCCTGGTCTCTCAATGTCAGCACATGACATGAGGGAATAGGCTCTGCCCATCTGAAGGTAGGACACAGACTTCTGACCTGCTCACACCCTTATCAGCCCGTCCTATTATGACGGGATCACTGCTTCCCGACCCAGATCATTTCCAGCGGAATAGTTATATTCTGATACTGAATCAAAAGCTCTATTCTCTGTGTTATATCTGTGGAACGTATCTACACTTATATACATGTAGCCCCCTGTAAATAGCATGGGCTATACAATCTTCTTCCTACTGTGGTAAGTCCTGTTAAGGGCAGGCACCAGTAGTAATCATGGGTTTCCCCCCTTCAAAGCCCTGCCTAATTGATAGATGCAAGCCTGACTCTGCTGTAGGCCTGATGCAGAGGGGAGGTTCTGCTGACATCAGGAGGGGCAGGGCTGACTAAACTTATTTGCAGTTCCTGTGTGCTCTGAGTCTATTGGTGCTGGAGTGTCGGACTGGACAGTCAGACAGAGACATTAGCGAGGTTCCTGTGGAGTAGGGCCTAGTGAGCAATAGGTGGACCAGTGCCCCTCACCCTGCTTAGGGGGTGAGGGAAGAGCTAGCCCCACCCTGAGCGCCCTGGGCTGAGAGTGGAGGCAGGGAGCAAAGACCCCCTCTCAGACCATCCTGAGGGGAACTACTTGGAGGAAAGGAGAGGAGAGAGACTGTACGGCTGGGAAACCCTGTGTGGGTACACGTACGGTCATTGCTGTTGATGTTGCATGCTGCACGTCTGCTGTGTGCCTAGTACTACAATGAAGAGAGACATTGCCTTTTACCCACGACTATTGTGTGTACATTCGGAGTATCTACCCTGGGACCAGGGTTATCTTCTATACGGGTCCTTTCCCATATCCCTGGGAGTTATAGAAGATGGAGGCGCTGCACCACCACTAAAGACACCATGGAGGCTGCTACCCCAGAAGCCTGGACCTGTCTCCCCAATAACAACGCAGGAAGCTCAGGCCCTCCTGTTCCAAGCAGGTATGCATCACCCACACGCAAGTAATCTGCCCTCACGCACCCTAGCTACAGCAGATGAGTCTAGGGGGGGGGGGGGGGAATATGGGTTACATATACATAGAAAAATATATACTGCTGCGCTTGCACTGTTATACACAGAAAAGGGACGGTGCAATAATGAAGGGATTGATGTAATGTTCGGTGACTAACACACAACATACAAGACAAACATATAACACAAACAAAACGTGAAAAAAGAAGAAAAATTCCCCAAAGCAGATATTGCATATTCTACAGGAACCAACTCTTTGCTCTTCAAACTATAGACAAAAAGAAGACAGTGCGTCTCCCATAGCGTAATATTGTCAAACAACTCAAAGAAAAAAGAGTGGTGTGAATAGCGCTAAAGAATCAATTAAAACAAATAAATGGTGATTTAAAAGACAACAGTGTAAATATTAAATTAATTGATGAACAAGGCTGCCAGGAACATCTAACCCAAACACAGTTAGTGAGACACAAAAAAAAACAAATACAGACCGGCGCCTTAGAGTCCAATTGGATGGTAAATAGAGTCCAATAAGGGGCTTGAAATGTCCAATAATGGATGTTCTAGTCCAGTGGACAGCAGATTCCTCAGCAGCAAAAGTATTATGCCATGCAGGGAAGACAAGAGAACAAAATCATAGTGTAACACAGTTGGTTAAAACTTAACATATACAAACATACACAGACAAACACAAACAACACTTAAACAACACTAGACAATAGGCTGACTAATATTAACAGTTTTAATGAACTGTCGCATGGCAGAGTCGCCATTTTCGGCATCAGCACGAGGAGTGACCTGCAGGACTCCACATGCGGCACGCATCCATAAGCATCTACCGATCGATCCACTATCCATCTGCCTATATCCTGTGGTCTTGCTGTAAGTAGGATTCCGGTTTTAAAACACCGGAACCCGAACCTGCTCGTCACCAGTGTGCTGGATTTTATTATGTTCATTAAAACTGTTAATATTAGTCAGCCTATTGTCTAGTGTTGTTTAAGTGTTGTTTGTGTTTGTCTGTGTATGTTTGTATATGTTAAGTTTTAACCAACTGTGTTACACTATGATTTTGTTCTCTTGTCTTCCCTGCATGGCATAATACTTTTGCTGCTGAGGAATCTGCTGTCCACTGGACTAGAACATCCATTATTGGACATTGTCAAACAACTGTAATAAATGCATAGATCACGGCCACTCACAATGTTTAAAAAGAATATAGGCAAGGAACGCAATAGGATATTATGAACTTCACCCGCTCCTTCTCCGCTGCGATGTCCCATCTGGTGCCAAAACCACATGTGAGCGCACCGGTACACTCCCACGCTGAGACTTCGGGTGTGCGCGTCCGCACTATGCTCCCTATCCAGTCCAAGTCTCGCGACAGTGTTTACTGGTAGACTAGCTCTCAATGAGCTTCCCACGGGCAGCAGATTCACCACTAATATATATATTAGTGTTCGACAAAGCCGGTCGCCCACTCGCACCTGGTGAATTGAAATTGGCTCACGGCCAGTAGATTTCCCCTGCTCTGCAAAAAAAAAATCCCCTGCACAAAAAAAAATCCCTCTAGCTGATTGGCTGATTTGGCGTGACGCGGGATGGAGCTGCCAGCGCTGAGCCGTCAAGCCGCCCTTCCTTCTCTGCACGGGTGTGTGTTGTTCGCATTGTGTGTGTGGGGAGTGGGGAGATGGCTGTGATGCGGGGTATTCCTTCCCCCTGGTCCCCGGCTCCCTTGGCTGCCCGCGTGGGGCGGGAGATTGGAGCGCGTGTGTGTGTGTGTGTATGGGAGAGTGTGTGTGTGTATGGGAGTGTGTGTGTGTGTGTGTGTATATGAGAGTGTGTGTGTGTGTGTGTATGTATGGAAGAGTGAGTGTGTGTGTATGGGTGAGTGAGAGTGTGTGTGTGAAGGGGTTAAAATTATATGTCAGCTCTACAAGTCTCAGGGATTTCTCTTTGTAATGTAGAAGTAGAAACTGCCGGACAAACACAAGCAAGATGTAATGATTTTCTAATGCTTTGTCCAAAGACACAGATACACAACCTCTACAGAAACTAGTTATTTCTCACATTGTTAAACATGATATGTTATGTATTAACATGCCCTTGGTTTTCTGTATAAAAAGTCTGGGCACAACTGAATAGACTTTGAAGTGTGGAAGCAGCAGCCCTGTTGTCTGACTCCTATCTTCCCAAGCTCGTATTTGTCTGTGTTTCGGAGACTGCTAAACTAGTGCTGTCCAAATCTCCCTAGGTTGAGTGAAGTGATTCCTACCAAAGTAAAAAAGTAACGCTTTCAGTGTGTATGGGAGAGAAACTGAGTGTGTGTGTGTGCAGGACACCCAATTAGTCACCCTCCCCCACCCAGTCACTCACCCCACACACCCACCAAGTCAGTCACTCTCTCTCTGCCTCTGTTTCTCCCTCTGCCTCTGTCTCTCTCTCTGCCTCCGTCTCTCGCTCTCTCCCCGTCTCTCGCTCTCTCCCCGTCTCTCGCGCTCGCTCTGTCTCTCGCGCTCTCTGTCTCTCGCGCTCGCTCTGTCTCTCGCGCTCTCTGTCTCTCGCGCTCTCTGTCTCTCGCGCTCTCTGTCTCTCGCGCTCTCTGTCTCTCGCGCTCTCTGTCTCTCGCGCTCTCTGTCTCTCGCGCTCTCTGTCTCTCGCGCTCTCTGTCTCTCGCGCTCTCTGTCTCTCGCTCGCTCTCTCTGTCTCTCGCTCGCTCTCTCTGTCTCTCGCTCTCTCTCTCTGTCTCTCGCTCGCTCTCTCTGTCTCTCGCTCGCTCTCTCTGTCTCTCGCTCGCTCTCTCTGTCTCTCGCGCTCTCTCTCTCTGTCTCTCGCGCTCTCTCTCTCTGTCTCTCGCGCTCTCTCTCTCTGTCTCTCGCGCTCTCTCTCTCTGTCTCTCGTGCTCTCTCCCTGTCTCTCGCGCTCTCTCCCTGTCTCTCTCGCTCTGTCTCTCTCTCTCGCTCTCTCTCTGTTTCGCTCTCTCTCTGTCTCGCTCTCTCTCTGTCTCGCTCTCTCTGTCTCGCTCTCTCTCTCTCTGTCTCGCTCTCTCTCTCTCTCTCTGTCTCGCTCTCTCTGTCTCTGTCTCGCTCTCTCTCTCTCTGTCTCGCTCTCTCTCTTTCTGTCTCGCTCTCTCTCTCTCTGTCTCGCTCTCTCTGTCTCGCTCTCTCTCTCTGTCTCGCTCTCTCTCTCTGTCTCGCTCTCTCTCTCTGTCTCGCTCTCTCTCTCTGTCTCGCTCTCTCGCTGTCTCTCTCTCTCTGTCTCTCTCTCTCTCTGTCTCGCTCTCTGTCTCGCTCTCTCTCTCTCTCTCTCGCTCTCTGTCTGTCTGTCTCCCTCTCTCTGTCTCCCTCTCTCTGTCTCCCTCTCTCTGTCTCTCCCTCTCTCTGTCTCCCTCTCTCTGTCTCCCTCTCTCTGTCTCCCTCTCTCTGTCTCCCTCGTCTCTCGCTCTCTCTGTCTCTCGCTCTCTCTGTCTCTCGCTCTCTCTGTCTCTCGCTCTCTCTGTCTCTCGTTCTCTCTCTCTCGTTCTCTCTCTCTCGTTCTCTCTCTCTCGTTCTCTCTCTCTCGTTCTCTCTCTCTCTCGTTCTCTCTTGTTCTCTGTTCCTCGCTCTGTCTCTCTCGCTGTCTCTCACGCTCTCTGGATATCTTATTTACCCTATAGATCTTAACTGTTCTATACCTACACCGAAATAACCTATACTGCTTTTTCCAGTTCTGACTCAAGCTTCACACAGGAGACATCGGAATCCCCCCGAACCCATAAGACAGGTAGGGAACACCTCTCCAACTTATAACATTGCGGGAATGAGGGTACTTGGACATTGAGGGACTGCGGATCAGGCAAGATCCCAGGTGGGATTGCGGCTTTAGTTATTGTGAAGCGGGGGCATCCAGACACTGGTTAAAGGGTGCAGGAAACTAGTCATTCACATCTAGCTTTTTTTTGTAAATCCGACATTTACACACACACACACCCGTTTTGTGCAGAGCACAAGGTAAGCCCCGCCCCCGGCATCCTCTGACCTGCAGCCAAATTAGGCATTTCCTCCTGTCCATCTCTAGGAACTCAAAATTTCCGTAGCTGACCAACTTCGAGCACTTATGCAAAAAGGAAAAATACCAAACAGGACTAATAAGGATGATTTACTCAGGGCTAGAATCGGCGGGTCCACTACAGACCATAGTTATAATGACCAAATGGGCCAGAGACCTGGGGATGGAAATTGACAGAGAAGACTGGGAAGATATCTGGGATAATGTGGCAAAAACCTCCATCTGTACGGCCACAAAAGAAAACATATATAAAATAATATGCCAATGGTATCTCGCACCAAAGAGGCTAAAACAGATCTTTCCAGAATCCTCTGACCAATGCTGGAGGGCATGCGGCCAGGTAGGCGACATGGCCCACATATGGTGGTTCTGCCCGGCAATACAAAAATACTAGAAGATGATCCAGAAGATTATAAACGAGACCACAGGCTTAGAAATCCCCCTGTGTCCCCTGGTATACCTGCTGGCCAAACCAGTAGAAGAAATAAGCCACCCTATTAAGTGCCTGATATCGCATATTCTGACAGCAACCAGATGCACGATAGCAGCCGCTTGGAAAAACCCATTGTCTCCATCCAGGTCAATGGTAACAAATAGAATTAACGAACTGATGTTGATGGAGAGGCTCACGGCCTTCCTTAAACACTCCACCAAAAAATTCCACAAAATATGGGACCCTTGGCTAGAAGCCTAATAGAAGACAATATAGGCCAGATAAGTAGGAGTTCAAGTAGCTCGAGACCTAGGGTTGGGCCTGGAAGGAAGAGAGATAGACAACAGCAATGAGGAATCCTGACGAAGTATATTCTTATACGAAACGCGTAGGAAGGAAGAGGGCACGTTCCAACCCATTACCTATTGAAGTCTATTTTTATTACCAATATTGACGGTGTTCAGGACATTCTCTGTTCAACTGCAAAAGACACAACGTGAGAACTCTGACGGCGCCATCTGATGACGTCATCAGCATACGTATGGTGAGCCGGAACCGGCAAGAGAATCCTTCTCTCCGTGAAAGCGGCGGCTATACCCTCACTATACAGTGAGAGCTTCAACCTACTTGAGTGGAGGGTGTATAAAGACTGCCACCGGAGAAGGAGAGAGACCCGATCCAGCTGCTGGGCTGAAACAACTTGGTCCACGGTTGCAGTTTGCCTAGTGGTAACATGTCCCTTACATGTCATGCTGATATTTACTTTCTTTGATGTACGTGCAATACTTACCTGTTTAAAGCTATAAACACTTTTTAATTTACTACACTATGAGGTATTTTGCGCTGTTTCTCTTTTTGTTCTTGTATAGGCCAGATAAGTAGGAGTTCGAGTAGCTCGAGACCTAGGGTTGGGCCTGGAAGGAAGGGAGATAGACAGCAGAAATGAGTGACAGAGACTTGCTGCCCAGGCAGCCAAGCCAAACAGGACAAGATGATTGGTACCCTACCCCCCTCCATTTTATTTTCTCTTCATTTGTTGTTTCTTTCTTCCATCCTCTTGTCTTTTTTTATATTAAAATCTGATGTATAAATCTAAAATCAGTTTGGGTTCCACGGTTCCCTCATGAAATAACTGTATGTATTTACAATTGTTTGAAAACACAATAAAAAATGTAAAAGCATTAAAGAGACACTTGGGTTACAGAAAGTGTCCATGGAAAAGATGGCGATAGAATTACAGGATATACTCAAGAAACAGAGGTATCTCACGGATTAATTAAACTTGCACAAAACCCTAGAAGTGGAAGAGCTTGAAAGACTGAGAAATTAGATTACAGTTCTGCAGGGAGAGAGAGTATGCAAAGACTTTACGGTCAGTGGTTAAAACATTGGAGTCTGAAAAGATGAAGTTGGAGAAAAAAGTTACCGGATTAAAACAGAGTGAGGCTCTGCAGACCAGTAAAATGCAGGTTTCTCCAATACAAGAAAAGGTATTGGCCCTACCCAAGCGTCTGTATCCCAGAGACTAATACATGAAGACAAATCAAAACCAGGAGAACCCTTATCTGATGAAGCTGAAAAGATAGGATGTTCTATATAAATGGATGTAGAATTCGCTGCTCTGGTATTAAGTATATTGAGTTACATGGAAGAGGAGGTGGCAAAAAAACATTCTGCAGACCTAGAAAGCATGGTAATTGCCCCAAAGGAAAAAAAACAAAGTGACTGGTTGGAGTTAAAAGGTGCTTGGGAAAAGACGTCTCACCAAGGAGAACCAAGCCCATGGATCCAGCCGGAAGGTGGACCCAGAAAAGAGTGGTGGGAAGGTTGAAAACCTCTTCAATTGCAAGTCGAGAAAGAATAGGAGTCCAAAAGACTCCCTCGTGAGACCGAGCTAAAAATTGCATGTGTGGAATCGTGTCTGGCCTCGCCTACAGGCCGCTCCGTCACACGGTTACTACTTGCTAAGTTGACTAAGGGGTTAGTGGCCATTAGTTTGTTTTTTATTGTAATGTTGCTGCCCATGGAGGAAAGGGAGGAAGACTAGGGCGGCCTTCATCCCGGCAGGGGTAAGTAGAACTTTAATTTTTTATGCTGGCTGGATAATGTTTTATTTTTAATGGACAAATGAGCTATTATCCAGATCTTAATCATAGGGATTTTGTCCATTATTGTACTGTATGTGTTGGGGGTGGGAGGGAGGTTTTTTGGGGGGAAGAGGGGGTAAAGAATTCAGCTAAAGAAACGGCTAAATCACTTACAGACATGATAGGTTTTTAAACACAGAAGAGTGCAAGTAGGTTTGCTGTGCGGTCCAAGCTGGAATACCCGTAGGGTCCACAAAATACTGCCGAGATCCGTACATCAGACTCTGTTGCCTTCCCTCGGTAAAAACGGAGCCGTCCTGCTTCAATGTCACATGTCCAGTGACGTCAGCGCGGTTTGTGCTTCTTGCATCACTCGCGTGTGGGGCATAGGCTGGCAATGCTCGCACTCGGGATACTCTGTGATAGCTATGGAGTATCAGACCGGATTCACAGCTCGCAAGCCATAAGAGACACATCCCTACGCGTTTCAAGGATATTCTCCTCTCCGTCAGGGGCGCTGTCACAGTGAAAACCTATCACGTCTGTAAGTGATTTTTAAACATTTATTTTGCTGAATATATTAAACAGTCTTCACTATGGGCTTTGCGCTCTTATCTTTTAGCATTTATCTGGACCTATGGGTTGGATCCGGTGAAGAGAGCTGCATCGCTCACATGTTTTACAGTGTGTTTGTTGGTTTCATTTGGACACTATTTTTTAGATTGGACTATTTATTATTTATATATCTGTCTTTATGTGTGGGTAGATATGTAGAAAAAGGAATGAGCACTGCAGATATAGAAACCAGGCTGGCAGCTGGTAAAAAATATATTATTTATTAGGCATAACAGCCAAAATCTAAAAACAGCAGTAAAATCCTAGATCCTATCTCCTAGAAGGGGATTCTACTGCTGTTTTTAGATTTGGGCTGTAATGCCTAGTAAATAATATATTTTTTACCTGCTGCCAGCCTAGTTTATAGATCCGCAGTGCTCATTCCTTTTTCTATATATCTACTTTTTTCTCGGACTGACAGCACGCAAAGGAGCAGAAGCCTTCACCTCATTGTCAGGTGTGAGTATACCTCGCTAATGTTTAGTCAGTAACTTTGTTCGCTATGTCGTAGCCAGTGTGGTGCACCGGAGTTAGTCCGTTGACTTCGGAGCTGCGGGAGTGGATGATTCAGACCTGCGGAAGAACGGTGAATGCAGACACTGCGCGAAGATGGACAAGCCTTGCAGTGTACCGGTACAGTCTGCCCATCTTGGAGCTACGGGAATTGAGGGCATAGGCTTGCGTTAGTGTCTCATGGATGCGGACTCCACACAAAATACAGTTAAGGGCAGCTGCATTCCCTTTTTCCAATTATCTGGACCCCAGGCAGCATTGAGCTAACATGGTTCTTACCAGTGAAGCCTGCATACTACGGGGTGATGGGAGTAGACGGAGCAGCCGCGTTGGAAAATACCGGAGACACTGACCTCACGCCACAACATACAATGTTAGCTGCACATTTCCCCATTCAGAAGAACTTCGGGCAGTTTTACAAGTGATTATACTCTGTTACATGCACCACACAATACTTGGCTACTAAATATATTGGACTTAAGATTTGGCTTTAAGAACTGTTCCATACTATTGATTCATCCCTGTCTGGGACTTATTGGATAATTCATAGGATCCACACCTGCGCTGTTCGCTATTAGAGCATCCATTTGGGATTCGTTTCCCTCATTCATGTGTGGGTAATCTATTTGTGATTGTAACAGGGACTTATCCCTGTTAAAGACCATGCCTCTAAATCCAGCAGCAGGCTGGTTAATTGCACAGGCAAATCAGCCAGACTCCAGCTGGCTGATAACGACTCTGTTAGAAAAAGCCTGTTCTGAGAAACAGGGAGGAGATTTTTCCTTACTCCACACTGGACTGACCAGAGGAACAGATGTCTTGAGCTGCAGAAGGACTGTATTGTATGCTGATAGCAAGACAAGGGGACCAGACCTCTATACCTGGATCCTGATATTTCTATAGCACACAAGGGTGCTGACCCAGGAGAGCAGAGAGGCCTTCCCCTACAGCTACAAGATACAGATAAGACTTTCTTATGGGACTGTTATATATCGATATCTTTGTATAGATATATATAGGCTGGTAATCAGCTTAGCTAACCACCCAGTTAGAGAGGGCTGTACTACATGTGTAGATATCCTCCGAAGTGGAGTAGGTTTTTCTTTGGCTTATTTTGAATGTTTTGCTGTGTTAAAGGGACAGGCGCAAAAATGCCTAATTTTAGTTTCACTTTAAACGGTCTCCATTGCGTACCTCTGCACACGTCTCTTACATATGGTGTCAGAAGTTGGGATGAGAGGTGGCCCTTGAATTTCAAAGGGGCCCCGGAGACTGCCTGTGAAAATGTGTGCGCTTTTGCCTGCATAGTTCCTGCAAACAGTCTGAGCAACAAAGCAAAGAATCACATGCAGCAGTGACCAGAATTAAAGGGCTACACATCCAGGCGGGAAAACTACACTGCACTGAAGAAAGCCACAATGCCACAGTTGGACTGGGAGGACTGCGACAGACGGTGACCCACACAAGGGACTAATGCTGTGACCAGAGTCTACCCCACCACTGGTGGAAAAAACAAAAACCTGGGAATTTAAAATGGCCACCCAGCTGAACTCAAATAGCCAGTTCAGTAGGATACAGTGAAATTGTTCCTCTGAACTGGACTTTGTAGCTCAGTCTGAGTTGCTCAAAGAGAGGTTCCTCTCCAAAGGGTACGATTGTGCCATGGTTGAGGAATCTTTACTTAGAGCTGCTGGGTCAAACCGTAAGGATCTTCTTTTGGCCTCCAAAAGTAAACGGGTAGGTAAAGGCCCCTTTAAGAATAATATTATGGATGGACGTACTGTCCATTCCACGAAATACAGTGAGTCCTCTGGTTCCATGGAGGCTATGTGAGGATGCGGGGATCGCGGCGCTCACAGCGCGACCCCTCCTCACCTCCGAATGCCCCCGCTGCCGTGAGACGGCTTCCTCTCCTCACCCGACCTGCTCCCGCTGTGCGGGGGCACCCCCCTCGTTCCCGGCGGGCCAGCGCTGCCCCGCGGCCTCTCAGGGCTCTGGCGGTTCCCTCTGGTCCCGGGCGCGCTCTCCGACCTTACAGAGCGCGCGCCGGGCAAGGATAATTTATTCACTGCACTAGCAGTGAAACCACGCCCCCAAATCTCACAAAGGCTGCCACTTAACCCTAAAGCTCCCCACCTGGCTGCATATTATAGGAACCAATCCAGGACAGTTCCTCATGTTCCTCCAGGACTGCCTCTGTTCCCTATTGGTCAGCCGCAATATATAGTACCTGTCTTGCCTCTCTCACATCGCTCGACATAGTCTCTGCTTACGGACGTCTATTCTGGCTTTCCCTTTACTCTTTGTTATTCAGGTTGCGACCCGGCTTGGCGGACGTTCCTCTCTGGCGCCACACTGGACATTTTGCTAGGCTGTGTAGTTACTGCTTTACATTGTGGACACACTCCCGCTAACCTGTCGTTTATCCTCCATTATTGGGCAATATATTAACTCCACACGCTCCGCTTTATTTCTTCTAAAATACTGCATTGGTCTATGTTCAGGGCCCTTCCTGGAGCTACACACTAGAATTTTTTGTTGCTTGTGCTTAATCCGTTGGTGTCCCCAGACCAGTCCCTCCCCAAAGAGCGTGTGTGGGATTGCACTTCCCACAGTGTGTATGGCCGTTGGTGCATATGGATGCAATACCTCCCTGGTCTCAGTCCAGACTTGGCCAACGGAGCAGCTGAGTCCGTGGATCCACCGCGAAGCTGCGGCGACAGGATCGCCCGCCTCAACACTCCTGCAGCCTGCCGATTGGGTCTCTATTTCCCGGAGGGTCTGCCCGCCACTCCGGCAACACCCGGAAGCCCAGCGGTATCCTCCCCCGCAGCTGCGGTAAGGGGGACCAGGGGGTGAACCCGGTTACACATACTCTATATTATATTGTGTTTCTGTATTTCTGCCATACCTGATGAAGGACCCCGAGAGGTTAGAAAGCTTGTAACATTTCAACTACTTGTTGGTCTAATAAAAGGCATCATATCCCCTCCTCCCTCTCCCTCCTGTTACTGCAAGCAATGTTTCATGGATTCCTACAGCTAATAGTTCTGTATCACCGGATCTTGTACCTTTCTGTTATCTTTGTGTAGCACTGTTTACCCCTCCCCTCTCTTGAGACCAAGACACAGCACCCACCTCTATGCCTGGGGTCACCCTGCTCTCCACAGCTGTGGTTCTGCACTGCAGATTGGGGGAGGGAAGAGAGCTCTGTGTCTCACTTCTACATCTCCAGTTCTGCCAACCTTCCCCTCTTCCCCCCCCCCCTGTCCCAGACACATTCTTTAAAGCTAGGACATGAGAATGCAGCAGATATTTGGGACATCAGAACATATTGTCAGACCAGGACTGTCCCCGGGCAAACGTGTCAGCCTCACACAGAGAAGCTATAGCCCATAACACACACACAGGATGCTGCCCCTGTGGTAATGAAGGAGTTAAACTCCAACCAATACTCCCTCAATCTAATTACTTTCTAACTCTATTTAATAACTTTCCCAATCTTATCCTCACTGATTCCTAATGTTAATTCCCAATGTAAAATAACCCCCATTATCTCCCAGTCCCTGTGATACAGGAGGAGTAACCCCCCCAGTGCCAGAGGCTCCCCCTCACTATCAGAGGCTCAGCCTCTCAGGCTCCTGTGTGTAAGGAAGCTCAGAACAGCACTGGGATAATGTGCACAGGTCACACAAGGGAGGGGAAGGGAGGAGGAGGAAAGCACTTACCCAATAACACAGGCTGAAGATCTCTGTGCAGCAGGGGGTGGGCAATGTGAGGGGGACACAGGAAAAGGGACTTAGAGGCTGCAGAGCCTATTCCTCAGTGTGTCCCCCCCTCAGTGCCTGAGATGTGCACTTTATCCCCCCCTCACTGTGTGTGTACCTCCTATGGAGGGTGGGGGGAGCCCCTGTGATCTCTCAGTCCTTCCCTGTGGGAGTGACCTGGATTCCCCCCTCAGGATGTGGGACAGTCTGTGCTCAGGATCAGTGTTTCCTGCCGGAATCAAACCTCACACACCAGGACATCCGGCAGCAGCAGCAGCGGGACCATAGAGAGGGAAGAGGGGAGGCCAGAGCGCCTCTATCCAGCTCCTCCTGAGCTCATATGGAGCAGTGACCCCTGGTGGGCTCCGAAGCAATGTGCGGTGAGCGCCCCCTGGTGAGAGCTGCACGTGGTGCTGGCTGTGGGCTGGTGAGAAACATAGTGACAATCTCACCCCCATCTCCCACTGTATATAGTGCCGGCTGGTGATATACTCTGTGCTGTGTGTGTAGTGCTGTCTGTTGATATACTCTGTGCCCGTGTGTGTAGTGGGGTCTAGTGATATACTCTGTGCCCGTGTGTGTAGTGAGCTCTGGTGATATACTCGGTGCTGTGTGTGTAGTGAGGTCTGGTCATATACTCTGTGCTGTGTGTGTGTGTGTAGTGACATCTGGTGATATACTCTGTGCTGTGTGTAGTGAGGTCTGGTGATATACTCTGTGCTGTGTGTTGTGATGTGTGTGTGTAGTGCCGTCTGGGGATATACTCTGTGCCGTGTGTGTAATGACGTCTGGTGATATACTCTGTACCCGTGTGTGTAGTGACGTCTGGTGATATACTCTGTACCCGTGTGTGTAGTGACGTCTGGTGATATACTCTGTGCTGTGTGTGTAGTGAGGTCTGGTGATATACTCTGTGCTGTGTGTGTAGTGAGGTCTGGTGATATACTCTGTACCCGTGTGTGTAGTGAGGTCTGGCGATATACTCTGTACGCGTGTGTGTAGTGAGGTCTAGTGATATACTCTGTACCCGTGTGTGTAGTGACGTCTGGTGAAATACTCTGTGCTGTGTGTGTAGTGATGTCTGGCGATATACTCTGTGCTGTGTGTAGTGACGTCTGGTGATATACTCTGTGCTGTGTGTGTAGTGCCGTCTGGTGATATACTCTGTGCCGTGTGTGTATTGAGGTCTGGTTTTCATGTTGCCATTGTCAAAGACTGAGACACCCCTATTGGACTTCCTTGCCTTGCCTGAGGTGTACGTCCCTGTTTCTTATGCTCCCACTATGGGCACGGGCATGCTTATCTCTGCTTGTTCTTTGGTGCCTTCTGCGTCCTCTGTGGATGCCAAGACTTCGGACCTGATGCTCTCTAAACCTCATATGCCCAGGGATGCCGGCCTCTTATCGTTTGCTAGTACTACGGCAGAAAACTACGTAAACACTCTAACAGTCACACTCAACTTGCTAGGGATAACGGGCCTGGACTGCATCAAGAGAACTGTATCAGAATCTTTCAGTGGATCCTCCCGCCCCCCACCCTCACTACCCAGTGACCGGATTTCTTTTGGAGTAAAAGATTCTCACAAACCTCTACGTGCTTATTTGACCAATACCCTTGCTCTTCCAGGATGCTTCTCTGCTACATCCGACCAACTATCAGCCTGTCTTGTACTCTGGGACTATCACTGAAGATCTGGCATCTGCCCTTCTGTCAGTTCTTTTCTGGACTCCTCTGTTTCCCCACAGCTCTGGATCTCCAAACCTTTTTGTGATGCTTTCTACGTGTCAAGAGTTGCAGTACCACCCTTCTCACGTCTAAAGATGGTACTCGCTAATGAACTACTGGACTGTGGCAACACCAGGGTTAATCAGGCCTAAATAAAGGTGTTATACCCGGCTGATTATCCCCCAACTCGCATGTGGAATGAAGGGGTTAAAAGTATTTGCACTGCACTGCTGCAATTGCCCTGTCCCAGCCTTCTTAACCCCCATTTACAGGCTATTCCCTACCTGCTGTAATAGAAGTAAATGCAATGCCTGCTATATTCTTTTGAGACACAAGATGGAGTAGTGAACACTGAAGCCAGCACTGATTGAAGAAGCGTTCCTGCGGTTAGCGGTCTGTTTGAAGTAGAGGTATCCATTTCTATCTATTTGACCCTGTTACCACAAGTCAATTGAATAAGTGGCTTGTGGTTGGACTGGAAGTGCTTTTACCGATACAATGTATCCGTACCTCGTTAGCCCTCAGAACTTGAAAGGCAGTGGGTCAATTGACGTGAGAAGTAGGTCAATTGATGTGGGAACTTGAGATCCCACAAGAAAGCCATTTCAATGAAGCAGGCTAACTCGCATACGGAGGCACCCAGCACCCTGGTTTTTGGTGTGCAAGTATACATAAATCAAACATGCACCTACACATACAAATTACAGTTGTGGTACCCAGAACTTGATGTTTTAATAGTGTGTAAAAATGTGAGTTTAAAATGTACAGGCAGGAACTGTTTTCTGTAAGCCCGGGAAAAACTTCTTTGGCATGTAAATATGCTAAGGGTGAATGAGCTGAGGGTATTTTCCTTCCTGCATTTCAAAGAGGTCCCGCTAAGTGGGAGCCTCTAAGTCTAGGGGAAATGCTGGGATGAAAAGCCTCAGAGGTCCAAGGTGTGGCCGGGATGTTGCAAAGTACCAGATCCCGGCACCCCCCATGACACATTCACACCTTGGGGACAAACTCCAGACCCAGGGTCGCCAGGGAAGGGGTGTATTTCAGGTATGCAAAGTTGCATGGGTGTCAAGCGGTCACATGCGCTTTGCAAACCGGAAAGCCTTTTTGCCCGGTTTTGCAAACTGCGGGCAAAACGGAGATTGGTGGGTGAAATATTCACACGGAAGGGATTGGGTGCACAAGTTAAGGATACCCTTGATCAGCCTATAACGGTGCCCGCCGGACTATCCCCAGTTTGATCAAGATCCGATTCATGATGTAACTACGCTTTACGCAGGACTTCGTTCAAGCACAGCGGCAGCAGTTCCAGTACCCAAGGGGTTAAAACTATAGCAACCAAGAATTTACCCCAAACTACGGAATTCGTTAGCCATGAGGACTCCCGAATGAATTCCTACGAACTGTAACGAAATACTTTGATTTGGCGGAGTTATTAGGTCGGCAACTTGCGATCTACTGTAGCCAAACGGACTTTAAATCAGAGACTGCATTTCTTGCGCTTTCGTTCAAAGGACAATTTATTTCACTTCCCCATCCCAGTAAGTGTTGTATTAAGTGTATTCTGAAGTTGTCGTGTATTTGTCTAGCAAGGAAATAAATCAAAATTTATTTTGCTTCTCGTTGTGTTCAATCGAGTACCCAAAAATATAAAAAGTGTTGATAAGTTCTGGTCCACCGTGACCTGCACTATGGGTCTTTTTCCTGCATAAGATACCAGACATAATTCTATGTCGCCCAGATCTCTGGGTGATCCTGCCCCTGCTCGCCCGGAGTTCTCGCCTGAAGGGGGGGGAGTACTGTAAGGAATCCGCTCCTGGGTTTGGCTGGAACTCTGTAACGCCTGTATGCCCGCAGACCTGGCCAGTCCCCAGTACTGAGGTGGGTAAGGGTATAACACGCACCCACAGCAGTGAGGGCGTGCCCGGAGTGTGGTAATGCGTTGCCGGGCCTGGTAAGAAAGGGTTAACGTATACTTGCAGTGTCCGGGGTGCCAGAGTTCGGATAGTAATGTCTGTGTGCCAGAGTTCAACGATAGGAGAGAGCAGCGTAGTGATGTCCGTAAGCCAATGTTCGAGGGTTGGAGAAAGCAGCGTAGTGGAGTCCGTAAGCCAAGGTCCAAGGGCAGGAGAAAGCAGAGTAGTCAGTTCCAAAGCAGAGTTCAAGCCAGGGGAATCCAAACAGGAGCAGGGACAGGAACCAGCGCTGAAACAAACAAGGGAGCTGGGCATAGAGACTGCACACACAGGGATCACAGGAAAGCTATGCAGAGCAATGAGCTAGAGCAGGGGGGCGCAAACTTTTTTCCCTGCGCCAACCTGCCGGCTGTCCCCTCACTCCCGCGCCCCCCTCCGAACCCCAACTTACCCGCGCTCCGGCGTAATGACGTCACGTTGCCATAGCAACGTGACGTCACATGACCTCGCCGCGTCATTTTGACGCCGCGTTGCCATGGCGACACAGGGAGGAAGCCGTCGGAGCCACGGTAAGTTAGGTTTACAGAGGCCCTGCAGCTCCCCCGGCACTTAATTTAAGTGCCTTCGGGAAGCGCGCAGGGCCTCTGTAAACCCCGCGCCCCCCGTCGGCAGTGTCGCGCCCCCCCTGGGGGTCGCGCCCCACAGTTTGCACACCGCTGAGCTAGAGGACAGACTGGGGTTATAAAGGAAGGAGAACCAATAAGGGAGAGAGGAGGAGCAGAGGGTTGAGTGAGAGTTTGCAGGGATAGGTCTGAGAGAGCAGGGGAGGAGACAGGGGAATAATTAAGAGATATGACTTGTAAGCCACGGGGGGCGGAGCTAGAGTTTAGGGAAGGCAAATAACTGGAGCGTGTGCGCGCGCCCTCTGTAAGGGTACTATGTGCGTGCACCGCGCGGGGGGCACCCGACAACGAGGGACGGAGAGGCGGAGGAGCCAGGTAAAGTGGATGCTGGGGGAATAGAGACACGCCGGGGACCGCGAGTGCCGCGGAGGGGAGCAAGTGATTATGAACGCACGTCAGGGCATGGCGACCGCGCCGCAGAGGAGCGGCCGCGAGGAAAGGAAGGGGGAGAGTGAGTATGCCCGGAAGAGGGAGGGCTAGAGGCAGTAGAAACAGAGGTGACGGGGACACGCTGGGAAGTGCGAGTCCCCCGATCCGTCACAGTATCCCCCCCTTGAGGATCGGACTCCGGACGATCTTGCCATGGCTTATGCGGGAACTTCCGGTCAAACTGCCTAAGGAGCGTTGGAGCGTGAATGTGGTGGGACGGTATCCAAGAACGTTCCTCCAGTCCATAACCCTTCCAATGGACAAGGAATTGTAATCGGCCTCTGGACCAACGAGAATCGAGTATGGAGTGGACTTCATACTCTTGTTGTCCTTGAATGGTGACAGGGTTGGGTCTTTGAGGACGATCAGGAAAGTGAGCATTTTGGATGACCGGTTTGAGTAAGGACACATGAAACACCGAGGGGATCTTCATGGTGGGGGGGAAGTGCCAATCGATATGCGACCGGATTGATCCTCTCCAGGATTTTGAAAGGAGTTCGTTAGTTACACCTACACATATACACATGTACCTGGTCTCATAGGTGTCCCAGAGGGGTTCATACCCTGACTATTAGCGTTTTGTGTCCTGCTATCTCGAATACAATTTGTTGTCTGAGATTATTCCAACGTACAATCACTGACACGGACGCCTGTTCTGATAATTTAATTTATTTTTAATGCACAATACACAACGATTTGGTAACATATGTTTTATGTAATTATATTAAAAGTTAAATTTTATATTAAGTAGGTGTGCAGTATAGTGAACTCTTTCATTCATTTTGTGTTTTCCTTCCCCCCTTTTTCTGATTCACTTTTCAGTTCACAGTTTGCACCCACTTTTCTGATTACCATATATTTACTCGTTATTTCGCTTCAATTGGTGTGGTTTTGTGATCACTCCCTAACCCTAGTGCTTTCTCTAGGGTGGAATTCTAAATTAATGAAGAAAGGCGATTCTTGCGTAGACTCATTTTTTAGAGAGTTAATAGCAAACTCGGCCCACGGTAATGGATCCACCCAGTTGTCTTGAGATTTGGAGACGAAACATCTGAGATACTGCTCCAAGGTCTGATTCATTCTTTCCGTTTGACTGTTGGTCTGGAAAATAGAAGAGAAATCCCAAGTCTCTGGGAAAATGCATGCCAAAACTTAGAAATGAATTGAGAACCTATATCAGAAACAATTGAAATGGGAACACTGTGTAATATGAAAATTTCTTTAGAAAATATGTCGGCCAAAGTAGCTGAATTAGGAAGACCCTTGAGGGGTATAAAGTGTGAATGCTTGGAAAACCTATCTACTACAACCAGGATGGTATTCATTCCTTTAGAATTGGGGAGTTCCACAATAAAGTCCATAGAGATATGTTTCCAAGGCTGTTCCGGAATGGGGAGAGGCATGAGGAGACCGGAAGGTTTGTGACGGGTGGACTTACTCTGGGCACAGCACTGGTGAAGTTGAAAATGTCCTTGTTCATCTTAGGCCACCAAAAGGTCCGTTTGATAAGATCCGCTGTCCTCTTGAAGCCTGGATGACCGGCCGATCTTGAAGAATGCCCCCAAAGTAGAATCTTGTGGTGAAAACGTGGAGCTGCGTACAAGCGTCCCTCTGGCACCCTAAATCTCCTGGGAATGTGAACCTGGGCTTTGTTGATTTCATCCAAAACATCGAAGTTGTTGGCGGAAATTATACATTTGGCGGGGAGAATAGATTCAGAGGATTAGTTAGAGTCGTTCTCCGTAGCGAACTGGCGAGAGAGAGCGTCCGCTTTAATATTTTTGGTGCCGGGAATGTAAGAAATGGTATAATTGAAACGAGAGAAGAACAGTGCCCATCGAGCCTGAGGGGATCCTAATCGACGAGCCCCCTCAATATACAGTAAGTTTTTGTGATCTGTGAGGATGGCTAAAGGCTCCTTGGTACCTTCGAGAAGATGCCTCCATTCCTTGAGAGCCAATTTAATGGCCAGTAACTCACGGTACCCAACATCGTAATTTCTCTCAGCCGAAGAGAACTTCCGAGAAAAAAATCCACACGGATAAAGTTTCTCCTGGTGGGAGGATCTCCGAGAGAGTACTGCACCGGCTCCCACATCGGAGGCATCGACTTCCAACGTGAAGGGAAGAGAAGTATCTGGATGCCGAAGGATGGGTGCAGACACAAAGGCTTTCTTGAGAAATTCGAAGGCTTCTAAAGCTTCGGGAGACCAAGTTGTCGGATCAGCACCCTTCTTGGTTAAGGCAGTAATAGGCAGAGCGATGGTTGAGAAATTACGGATGAACTTCCGGTAATAATTGGCAAAGCCAAGGAAGCGCTGTACGGCCTTGAGAGAATTCGGCAAGGGCCAGTCGAGTACAGACTTCAATTTCTCTGGATCCATAGTAAAGCCTTGGTTAGAGATAATATAGCCTAAGAAGGCTGTGGACGTCTGATGGAACAGACATTTCTCCATCTTAGCATAGAGGCGATTAGCACGAAGCCTAGAGAGTACCAGTTTGGTATGGCGAATGTGCTCCTCTAAGTTCTTAGAGAAAATGAGGATGTCGTCCAAATATACGATAACGAACGTCCCCAAAATGTCCCGAAAGATATCGTTCATGAACTCTTGGAAAACAGCAGGAGCGTTGCACAGCCCGAACGGCATCACTAAATACTCAATGTCCAGAACGCGTGTTAAACGCGGTTTTCCATTCATCCCCATCACTTATACGAATAAGATTATAAGCCCCGCTTAAATAGAGTTTGGAGAATATAGATGCTCCTTGTAGACGGTCGAAGAGTTCAGAAATTAAAGGGAGAGGGTAACGTTTTTTTACCGTAATTTTGTTAAGCCCACGAAAGTCGATACAAGGTCTTAGGGAGCCATCCTTCTTCTTCACGAAGAAGAAGCCCGCCCCGGCGAGGGAGGTAGAGTTACGGATGAATCCTTTCTATAAATTCTCTTGGATGTACATTGTCATAGCTTCTGTCTCTGGCACAGATAAGGGATACGACTTTGATTTAGGAAGAATAGTTCCAGGAATTAAATCAATAGGACAATCGTAGGGGCGGCAATACCTCAGCTTGAACTTTGTTGAAGACATCTAAAAAGTCGTAATACATCGTCGGTAGAGCGGACAAGTTAGAGAAAGTGGTGTCCAGACCGGCGAGCACGGCCGCAGGAGGAGGAGTAACCGCCTTCTCTGAGGGAGTAAACCATTGGATGGGTAACACATCGGTCCAATCTATACGCGGATTGTGAAGCTGCAGCCATGGCAATCCTAGAATAACCTGGACAGTAGGGGAGTGAAAGACATCGAAGATTATTACCTCATTATGGCCATCCGCGGTGGTTAAGGTAAGTGGAATGGTCTCCCAAATGATGAAGGCTGGTTGAAGCGGGCGTCCATCGATAGCCTCCAGGCCTATGGGCGATCTCCTCTTGACCAGTGGAATTCGGTCTTACAGGCGAAACTGTGATCAAGAAAGTTACCACCAGACCCAGTCGATGAAAGCTTTCACTTCTATTAGAAGATCAGGACCCGCCAGCGTTACAGAGAGCAAAAGCTTTTTGGGTAATTCCTCAGGGAGAGAGGGGCAAGGAGAGATTATACCCAGTAGAAGCCCCTCTACCTTTACTGGGCGTTCCCGTTTCCCGGCTTCAGACGACAGTTCCGGAGCTGATGTTCAGTGGAACCGCAATAGTAGCAGAGACCCCTCTCACGACGTCGTACTCTCTCCGCAGCCCGAGGTTGTTGGCTACCGATCTGCATCGGTTCAGGAGCATCCAACGCAGGGAAGGGCGAAGGAATAGACCTATGAGAAACAGACGGAGGGAGGAGAGAATGAGAGCAGTGAAGCTTGTGTCGTCGTCCTTGGGTACGTTGATCCATACGGATGCTGAGTACAATGAGTTCCTCCAGGGAAGAAGGCCGTGCGTGAGCTGCGAGGTCATCCTTTAGAGTGTCGGACAAACCGTGCCAGTATGCTGCGGCAAGAGCTTCGTCTTACATTGGGTCTCGGTGGCGATGGTGCGGAACTCCACCGCGTATCTTGCAGCTAACCTCCGAGCCTGCGTGATATGGAACAAAGAAAAAGCAGCAGTTTCCCTACATGCGGGTGTATCAAACACCTGTTGAAACTCATGCCTGAACTTGGGATAGTCGGGTTAACTCAGGTTTGCGTTCCCAGAGGGGAGAAGCCCAAGCGAGGGCATCGCCAGTGAGTAAGGCGTAAATGTAGGCCACCTTGGTGCGGCCGGTAGGGAAGAGGTAGGGGGACATCTCAAATTGAACCTCGCATTGGTTCAGGAATCCTCGGCAAGCGAGGGGGTCCCCATTGTACCGGTTGGGGGGTGGTATACGTGGTCCTGGCTTATTTATAGCCACAGGAACAGAGGGTGACGGGGTAACTGGGGTTTCCTGGAGAGACAGATTGGCAAGTTGTTGTGACACGGTGGTCAGTTGATTACTGACAAACTGCAAATGTTCCACCGAAACACCTTGGCCCACCTCAGGGGGTCTGCATTTGTTTGTTTCTGCATAATGTAACGCCTGTATGCCCGCAGACCTGGCCAGTCCCCAGTACTGAGGTGGGTAAGGGTATAACACGCACCCACAGCAGCGAGGGCATGCCCGGAGTGTGGTAATGTGTTGCCGGGCCTGGTAAGAAAGGGTTAACGTATACTTGCAGTGTCCGAGGTGCCAGAGTTCGGATATTAATGTCCGTGTGCCAGAGTTCAAGGATAGGAGAGCGCAGCGTAGTGATGTCCGTAAGCCAATGTTCGAGGGTTGGAGAAAGTAGCGTAGTGGAGTCTATAAGCCAAGGTTCAAGGGCAGGAGAAAGCAGAGTAGTCAGTTCCAAAGCGGAGTTCAAGCCAGGGGAATCCAAACAGGAGCAGGGACAGGAACCAGCGCTGAAACAAACAAGGGAGCTAGGCATAGAGACTGCACACACAGGGGTCACAGGAAAGCTATGCAGAGCAATGAGCTAGAGGACAGACTGGGGTTATAAAGGAAGGAGGACCAATAAGGGAGAGAGATGAGGAGCAGAGGGTTGAGTGAGAGTTTGCAGGGATAGGTCTGAGAGAGCAGGGGAGGAGACAGGGGAATAATTAAGAGATATGACTTGTAAGCCACTGGGGGCGGAGCTAGAGTTTAGGGAAGGCAAATAACTGGAGCGTGTGCGCGTGTCCTCTGTAAGGGTACTATGTGCTTGCACCACGCAGGGGACACAGCGCCGCGGGGGCGCCCGACAACGAGGGACGGAGAGGCGGAGGAGCCAGGTAAAGTGGATGCTGGGGGAATAGAAACACGCCGGGGACCGCGAGTGCCGCGGAGGGGAGCAAGTGATTGTGAACGCGCGTCAGGGCATGGCGACCGCGCCGCAGAGGAGCGGCTGCGAGGAAACGAAGGGGGAGAGTGAGTATGCCGGGAAGAGGGAGGGCTAGAGGCATTAGAAACAGAGGTGACGGGGACACGCTGGGAAGCGCGAGTCCCCCGATCCGTCACAAACTCATCCTTACAGAGCTATGGAGTTTCCAAACAAACCCTCTGTGGCGATGGTGGGGTTAATCAGGCCATTAATAAAGGTATTATGCCCGGCTGATTAACCCCAACTCGCATTGGGAGTGAAGGGGTTAACAGTATATGCATTACCCAGGTGTATTTGCCCTTGTCCTAGCCTTCTTATCCCCATTTTACAGCCTGTTCCCTGCCTGCAGTAATAGAATTGCATACCAACTGTGCTATTAGGTTTTCAGGCACAAGATGGCATTGTGAGCGCTGAAGCAAGCGCTGATTGAAGAAGCGTGACTGTATATGAGAGGTCTGCTTTGAAGAATAGGTATCCATTTTCAAGCTCTCGACCTCGCAACCGCAAGGTCAATTGAATAAAGACTTTGCGGTTAGATCTGAAGTGTTTTTTCGACAGAATGTATCAGTGCCTTGTTAGCTCGCGTAACTTGAAAGGGGGAAAGTCTATTGCCGTGGGAAGTCGGTCAATTGATGTGAGAACTAGGTGAACTTAGAATACCACAAGAGAGCCTTTCAATTAAGCGGGCTAAGTTGCGAACTGAGACAGCTAGCACTCTAATTGTTGGAGTGCAAGTCCAAGTAAAGAAACCATGCACCCACATATCAAATTTATTACAGTGGCATAAGTAGAACATATTGTTTTAATAAACTGTCATATACTGTGAGTTTTAAATGTACAGTCAGGGAGAAACTTTTTCTGCAAGCCCGGGAAAAATCCTTTAGTATGTTAATATGCTAAGGGTGAATGTGGTGAGGGTATTTTCCTCCCTACACTTCAAAGAGCCCCTGCTAAGTGGGAGACTCTAAGTCTAGTGAAGTGCAGGGTTGAAAAGCCTCAAGAGATTCCAAGTGTGAAAATGGCTGGGAAGTTGCTGAGTGCCAGATCCCGGCACTCAGCATGAGCCATTGACACCTTGGGACCAAACCCTAGACTGAGGGTCGCCAAGCTGAGGGTGGACCCCCGGTATGTTAAACCGCATAGGTACCACAGTTCCTGGAAATAGAGACCGCGCTCGTCTGTAAACTTCACGGGGAATCTTCAGAAAGGCCTCTTCTCCCGCTGCTCCTTCTCCCTCCGGTGATCAGCCGGCCACAATCAATCCAAAATACAAAACAAAGGGGGAGGTGGAGCGCAGAGAAAAAGAGAAATGCCAAGGTAAGATAGGTCAATTTATTAAAACAACACTGCACAGTATTACTTACAATTAGTTAAAACCGCATGCATGTGGATGCTCCCACAAAGGTCTGTATACAGCGTCAGATACAATCCCCCTGCCCCGACTGTGATCCACTGCTGCAGATTCTCACAGGGTCCCTGACCCGGAACCGGAAGTGCAGCAACACAAAGGTGGTAGGCGGGCTCTCAAGCTAGGTCAAGGGCTATGGCAATAGCAGCAAACGTGGTTTTAACTAATTGTAAGTAATACTGTGCAGTGTTGTTTTAATAAATTGACCTCATCTTACCTTGGCATTTCCCTTTTTCTCTGCGCTCCACCTCCCCCTTTGTTTTGTAAACCGCATAGGTGTCAGGCTGACACGTGCTTTACAAACCGGAAAGCTCTTTTTGCCCGGTCTGCAAACTTCAGGCAAATCGGGGATTGGTGGGTTAAATGTTCCCACAGAGGGGATTGGGCATGCATGTTACAGATAGGTCTGTGAACCCTATAAACCTGCCTGCAGAGCTATCCCCTGGGTGATTCATGTCATATCCAAGCTTTGCACAAGATCCTGTTTGAGTACAGCGGTAGCGGTTCCAGGACGCAAGGGGTTAATAACATCGTAACAAAGGATTTACCCCAAATTCAGGAATTTGTTAGCCCTGGTGACTCCCAAAGGAATTCTAATGAACCAGAATGAAATTCCTTCATTTGGCAGAGTTATTAGATCGGCAACTTGCGATCTAGCCAAACGGACTTTAAATCAGAGACTGCATTTCTTGCGCTTTCGTTCAAAGGACAATTTATTTAATTTCCCCATCCCAGTAAGTGTTGTATTAAGTGTATTCTGAAGTTGTCGTGTGTTTGTCTATCAAGGAAATAAATTACAATTTATTTTGCCCTCCTTGTTGTGTTCAATCGAGAATCCCAAAAATATAAAAGTGTTAATAAGTACTGGGCTACCGTGACACCCTCCCTGAACCTGCAATCAAGAATCACCTGCTCCTTGCTGCCTCCTATGTAGCTCTGGCCTGATTGGCTTCCTGTGCTATTTAGCTGCTGCCCTTCTCCCAGGAAGTTGCTGAACATAGACTTTACTTTGCAAGTAACTGTGCTTGCCACAGACCGCCTCCGTTTGGCCTGACTTGGCCTCCTTGTGCCTTTGTCCTTTTCTCCCTCAGCCTTTTCCTGGTTCCCGTGCTGAAGCGCTGTATCCCCAGCGCTGTGGCTTCTGGTTATTAGCCTCCTCCAAGTGGAGATTGTTCCTGTGCAGAAGCCCTGTGCTGAAGCTTCATGGTCCTGTGTCACCTATCCTTACCCTGTCCCGCTGCAGCACCTACGCTGAAGCGCCTTCGTTGAAGTTTTCCCGTTACCAAATTTTGTTTGTGACCTCGATCTTCGCTCCTGTGCTGCCTACCTTGACCCCGGCTTGCCTACGGACTACGCAACCCAGACCCGGCTTCGTGGTCTAAGGTTGGTGTATATCCATCCCCACCTTAGCCGCGTGGTCCGGCCCTGGTTTGTAGTGGGCATAATCGTTACAATATGATGTATCCCAGGAAAGTAGTAGAGGACTGATGAAACTCGCATTTAGTTTGGTTAGATAGGGCCGCAGGAGGTCAGGGAGTACCGTCTCCGGAACGTTTCGGATTCTGAGGTTCTGCCTCCTGTCCCGGTTCTCATGGTCTTCCATCTCTTCCTTGAGACCCGCGACCTCTTTTCCCAGCCGGAAGATTTCATCTTCTGCCTCCATCAATCTTTGACGGTCCTCTCCCTGCTTGAGCTCGATCTCGGCCGTCCGGTCTGCTAGACCGGAGATTTCACGCTTCAGCTCCGAGACTACCGCTTTTAGGTCGTTTTGCAACAAAGTATATAATTTATTGTGCATATTCGTCATTGGCTCCTCCATGTAGGATCGTGAGATTGGTCCTCTGGGTTTGGGTCTCCCCTTGGCTGCTGGGGCCTGTTCGTTTCGGCGGGGGAGCCGCATGGAACGGCGCCATCTTGCATCTCTGCCATTGCCTCTGGGCTCTTTTGTGAGGGGGGGAAATATTTCGCCACTCCGTGATTTGCCGTTTTTTTAACTCGCGCCTGCATTCTCCCTTATTTCCTCTGTCTGGTGGTGGTCTGGAGAGGCGGAAAAACTCGGGCTAAGGTGCTCTATTATTGCATTTGTTAGAGAGGGTCCCCGGAGCTCTCTCAGCAGTCAGCCATGCCGGATGACGTCACCGGAAGTCCCTAAGATAATTTTTAAGGTTGTCATTGTGGTATATGTTTATACATGTCTTTATATGTATATTGGCATTCTTGCTTTACATATTAGCTGGTTATTTTCAGAGCTGGTACTTGTATTTGTATTCATAGATATTTTTATATTTATTGATTTAGTCTTCAGTTTCACGTTACTATATGCATATGTTTAGTATGCCTTATTTATTTATAACACTTCTTTATCATTATACTTATTATTAGAGTCACTGGGTGTCACGGTAGTTTATGACAAGATATAATGAACACCAAATATCTGGGTTGAACTGAACGAGGCTTAGATATAATAAAATATATTTATTCCTTAAAAAAGGTGAACACAGCAATATAGTACAATTAACAGGCAAGAAGGTAACACTTACTTAGGGTTGGGGGATGGAGAAGTATCAGCTAGCAATTCTCCAGCAATCCGGTGACATTCCAGGTGGAATCAGAAGCACAACTAAAAACTCTAGGGTTGACACAGTTTATATTCCTGTGTAACCCTATTCTTAACATTGAATACAGACTATTGGTGAACAATTATCTGTATCCAATCCCTAACGTGGAGACACAGATTAACCCATGCCCCCCAGCTAGGTAGCCCATGTGTACTGGGACTCTGAGGGTCTTATTTCTGTAGCCCCATAATTAAATCAGGGGCGACGACAAGTCTACAAAATGAAGTATCTGATAGGATCTTCATTGTTTGTAGGTGTAGACATAACACTTAGACACCAGTCAAGTTTGATGATTCTCCGTCCTCAGGTAACAATTAGAGTGGCAGAGTCTGTTGATTAGTACTTGGTTCCTAGTGTAAACAATCAGGGCAGTTAACTTTTGATCACAGTGCTTATGCTCAATCATCCGGCTGCCCTTCATGACCTATTAGCATAGCAGATGAAGTCTGCATTTTCAGAGCAGATCCAAAATACCATACATATACATTTTAATATCTACACATATTAATAAGTTCCATTCTGGTGGGCTCAGTGGGTCGAAATTTGCCAGTTTTTAATGCCTACAGTAACTCCACAATTAGCCAAATATCAACTCTCTGCAACCTCCAAAACTGGAGATACAGAAATGCACTTTAAAACATTAAAATACAGGATTATAATGAAACATGGTAACAGGGGAACATACATTTTCCTGACATGACAAGGTGTAAGCCACATTCCTGGACCACAGTCCAGTTAACCCCTTGCCTCCCTGGTGAGGTCAGGGGGTGGCCATATGGGGTGCAAGCCCTTTAATACCGTGCCAACCCCCCTCTCCCTCTACACCTCCCCTTAATGGGTGAACTGTGGCCCACTGGCCCTAACGGGGAGTGGGGCACTGCTGGTACCCTTAACGAACTCAGTCTCAGAGGGATAGTCCTGACATGAAAGTCCATCAGCATTGCTGTTTTCACTACCCTTTTTGTGCTGAATAGTAAACTCGAATTCTTGTAAGGCCAAGCTCCACCTTAGCAACTTGGCATTCTCCCCTGATGCCCTCTGCAGCCAACTCAGGGGGTTGTGGTCTGTGAGGACCGTGAAAGCCCTTCCATACACATAGGGCTGGAGTTTTTTGAGTGCCCACACAATGGCCAAGCACTCTTTCTCAATGGTGGCATAGGCCACCTCTCTGGGGAGTAGTTTTCGGCTGAGGTACACCACAGGGTTCTCTCTACCATCGTCCCCCACTTGGTTCAACACAGCCCCAATGCCATAGTCCGAGGCATCAGTCTGTATAAGGAAATGTTTGGTATAGTCTGGGTCAGCCAGTATGGGGGACCCAGCAAGCGCAGTTTTCAGTTCATGGAAAGCTGTTTCACAGGCAGGAGTCCAGGTGATAAGCACAGGCAGTTGCTTCTTAGTCAAATCAGTCAGGGTTTGGCCACGGCGCTGTACTGTGGGACAAACTTCCTATAGTACCCTGCGGTGCCCAAAAATGCCATGACCTGTGTAGACGGACGCTCACAGAGGTACACAATTGGAGACTTTTGTAAGGTGAAATTATAACAAGGCTTTATTGTGCCTTTTCCTTAACATCAGGAAACCCTCCAAACAAGGGGGAAACAAAGCTTCTATTCACTTAGGAGTATTTCTAGTGAAATACTATGCAATTCACAACTCCCTTAAATAAGCATGCCTCCCAGCCCCAAACACATAGCATGAAATGAACAGATATAAAAAGTCTTGTTAATAAAAGTCTTATCTGTTAGCTGGCTGCTTTAGGGGAAGCTTCTCTGCTCTCCTGAAACCGCACCTGTGTGTGCAAAGAAAATGTCAGCATCCAGGTTTAGAAGTCTTAGTTGTCAGCTCCAGAGATCTGTGTTCTCTTGGTCAGTCTCTCCTTGGAGACTCAAGAACCTCTGCTCTGTCTCCAAAGTTCAGCTCACACGTGAGCTAAGGAGTCTCACTTCCTGTCTCAAAAGGACAGGCTTTTGTAAGCAATCTAATCAGGCAGGTGGTGTTTGTTAATTGACTATCAGCAGTTAACAACCACACTGCTGGATTAGAGGCACATTACCTGAACAGGGATAACTCCCCTGTTACATACCTCCCCTGTTTGTGGGAAGCTCGGGCTTACCACGACCAAAGCCGATCCTTCCACTCTCATTCGAGATCTTTCTGTGACTTGAATGAGAGTGGATGGAGGAAGAGAACCCTCTGTCCCGCTGGGATTGGAGCCCTTTCTCCAGTTTATTTTTGTCTCCTCCCGAAGGTGCTTGAGATCAGCACTCCTCAGTCACTCAAGGAGGACTTTTTCTAAGTATAGTCTTTTTGCTACGTGCGCGGTCATGAGATTTCCCTCGCGTTGGGTGTTCGTCTTATTGTAGGCAAACTGTATGGCAGCAGTCGCAGAGCGTTTAAAAATAGCCCTTTGAGTTTTCTGCTCTTGAAGCTGTCTCTCTGCCCTTTTCCCACTCAATGGGGTTGCTAGTTCAGCCTCTTTGAGATTAAGTTGCAATTCCACACCCACTTCCAGAGAATGTCCCATCTTTTCAGCTTCATCAGCTAAGGATTCTTCTGGTTTTGATTCAGCATGTGTACCTTCTTTTGTTGCCTGTTGGGTGGCTGAAGGTTTTGCTAGTGCTTGTTTAGGTGGTTCAAATTTTGCAACCTTGTCTTTCAGACGAGAGGTATTCCCAGCTGTCACTGTACCCTTGTCTTCATGGGTTTTTGTGGCCGTTGGATACTGACACTTAGTCTGGGTCAATACTTGTCCTTGTAGGACTGTAATCTCATCCGCGAGAGATCCCTGTTTTTTGAGTGCGTCTTGCAAGTCTCTTCTCAGGGAATTTATCTGCGCACTTTGCTTTCTCTGAGTCTGTATCAGTGTCTCCTTCATATTCTGGAGCTCTGTCATTTTTGTCGCTGCGTCTGTTTTCTCCTTGGTGTACTGACTCAAGGGAATGAAACAGTCTCTGTCTCTCCAGCTCTTGATCCAGTTTCTGAGCCTTCTCACGCTCCCTCTCATACAGAGTCACCTGGTATCGAAGCTCCGCCTCCAATGATGCTCTGAAGACATGCAGCGTGGCCTTTAGCTCCTCATACTGCTCTGTGGGGACGTACTGGGTATTCAGACGTTCCTGCAGCGCTTGTACCTCTTTAGCAGCCTGCAGTTTTTTTTCCTGCAGCGTTTGCTGCTTCTCCTCAGCATATTGGAGGTGTGTACGCAGACCTTGCAGTTGGTTCTGCAGTCGGTGCTCTGCGTCCCTTGAAATGTCCAGCTCCTCAGTGAGACTGTGCAGTTCCTTTCTGGAAACTTCCAGGTCTGTGCGGCAGCTGTTGGTCTCATGATGTGAGGCATCCAGTGCTCTGCGGAGTGCCTGACCCTCTTTCTGAGATACGTCCACCTCTATCCGGACACTGTTGACCTCCTGTTGTGAGGCATTCAGCTCTATGCGAAGAGTGTGAACCTCTTGCTGGAAGACTGTCATCTGCTTCAGTGCCTCCTCATACATCCGCTTTAGCGTAGCCACCATTTTATCAGATTGGCTCTGCTTTTCATCCATGGCAGAAATAGTAGCATTTGCAGTATCTAGCTCAGTCTTGAAATCGTCCAATTCTGTCCTGGCTAAAGAGTAAATTGTGATCACATCTTTTTGTAGCCTCACGTTATTTTTCTGTAGCTCTGTGTAACCATCTTCCTTTTGTTTCAATTGTTCACGGAGCATATCACAGTCATGCCTGGCATTTTTCAGGGCATCTTCAGGGCTGGTCAAGGGATCGTCACTCACTGGTTCCGGCTCCACTTCCCGGGGATGGTTGGTTGAGGGTTCCTCACTGTTGGCACCGGACAGACACTTCTTTGGGATACACGACTTCTGCCTTGGGCCCTCTGGATATTCGGTTAACCGTGGGACGAATTCTCAATTTTCTCTAGGCTGCAGGGCAACTCGGTCCCCCTTTTCCTCCACAGGATCTGTGGACGTGTCTGTTCCTTCCACGGTAAGTGAAGAACCGCTTTTCTTTTTCCGCTTTTTTGTTTTGGATGACTCCGTTCCATCCGGAATACTGGGGTCTCCTTCTTTATTTGATACTTTAGCAGCTTCATTATATATGCCAGGCTTTTCTTGCAGTTGCTTTAGCTGACAGAAATATTGGGTGATCTGCTGCTCTCGCTCTTTCTCTTGTCGACCATATTCGTCATCATAGAGGGCGGTCTTTTCTGTTCATGCCGAGTTCAGGCACCCACACCATTCTTGGGGTGTTTTGTGGATGTGACTCGGTTCGGGTTCCCCGTAAGAGATGTGTTCCTCTTTATTGGACTGGAAGGGCCACTCTTCCGTGGGGTAGGGTTCATTACAGGAACGCTGCATCTTGTCCTCCATTTTTAGGCTATCAGGTGTAATTTTCTTCCTGACCTCAGGAGGCGCTATTGCAGCTGTTGCCACTGTATTTGCTAGAACCCCCAATTGTGGTAGTCCTACAGGTGGGCATATTTTGCTTGTAGAGGTCGTAGCTCTCACAGGCATCTCTGTAGACTTTTTCTTTCTTGGGTAAGTTCCACAATATCAGCAGTGCTGTGCATGCATTTTTTCTCATCAGGTATACAGGAAGTGCAGGATGTGCAGTTACTAGGTAAAACGTCTATTTGCTTTACACCATTTACTTGCTAGGTTAATCTCTCATTAGGTATGCTAAATGTGTAGTTGCTAGGTAAAAACTTCTGTTTGCTTTACACCATTTACTTGCTAGGTAAAATGCCTCCGCTTCAGCAACAGAATTTGGTTTTCTGCTTGAGTGCAGTAATTTTCAGTCTCATCTTTGGGTATTATGGCATTCACACTTCACACTTTGGGTGTCTGTTTCGCTCCCAAGATATATAGGCAGACTTTTTTTTACTTGCAGAAAAAAACATTCTTTGCAGTGGAATATTTCATTCACTCCCGGCAGGGTGACTCAACACTCAGCAATTGGCTTTGGAATACCTTTTACACAGTTCAGCAATCCCCTTTTCCCCTGTAGGGCAATTTTACACTCAGCATTTATTTGCTAAAAATGTCCCTGCTTCAGCACAGTCTTACATCAATTTTCACACTTTTCTGCATATACTCCATTCACAGCTGGTAGTCCTATGCGGTGTGGCCACCTTTATTTGCAAAATCATTACCGCTTGTGGGTCACCATCTGTATTCACTGCTTCAGCGAAACTTTTGAAAACAACCAACACCTATCCCTTTTTAAGGGCTGACTCACTTCTTGAACCCTGACTATGGCTAGAAGGCAAAACCCCTATTTCAATGACCATATTACACTTTGTGATAGGCAAATAAAGGTTTACCTGCTTCAGCAGTCTCTCTCTCTCCTCTTGGGATTGGGGAAAAGAGTCCATCTGTGGTCTTGTAAGTTTCAGTGCAGTGTAAGTTTCAGTGGTGTGTATCACTTTAACTCTGATCTCTGCTGCATGAGATTTTTTTTTTTTTTAAGTTGCTCAGTCTGTTTGTAGGCAAAAAGCATAAAAAAAATTTCACATAAAAAATCTCCGGTCCTTTTTAACTTCAAAGACACCTCTCGTCCCACTTCGGACACCATATGTAGACGGACGCTCACAGAGGTACACAATTGGAGACTTTTGTAAGGTGAAATTATAACAAGGCTTTATTAAGCCTTTTCCTTAACATCAGGAAACCCTCCAAACAAGGGGGAAACAAGCTTCTATTCACTTAGGAGTATTTCTAGTTAAATACTATGCAATTCACAACTCCCTTAGATAAGCATGTCTCCCAGCCCCAAACATATAGCATGAAATGAACAGATATAAAAAGTCTTGTTAATAAAAGTCGTATCTGTTAGCTGGCTGCTTTAGGGGAAGATTCTCTGCTCTCCTGAAACCGCACCCGTGTGTGCACAGAAAATGTCAGCATCCAGGTTTAGAAGTCTTAGTTGTCAGCTCCAGAGATCTGTGTTCTCTTGGTCAGTCTCTCCTGGGAGACTCAAGAACCTCTGCTCTGTCTCCAAAGTTCAGCTCACACGTGAGCTAAGGAATCTCACTTCCTGTCTCAATAGGACAGGCTTATATAAGCAATATAATCAGGCAGGTGGTGTTTGTTAATTGACTACCAGCAGTTAACCACCACACTGCTGGATTAGAAGCACATTAACTGAACAGGGATAACTCCCCTGTTACAACATGTTTCTTGGTTTTTAGAACAGGCCACTGAACTATGGCTTCTACCTTAGCTGGCTCTGGTTTGAGATGCCCTCCACCCAATCTGTGCCCTAAGTACATGACCTCTGCCATCCCTACCATACACTTAGTGGGTTTCAAGGTAAGCCCAGCCTCCCTGATCCTATCTAGCACCGCAGCTACATGTCCTAAATGGGAGTCCCAGGAATTACTAAAGACAGCAATGTCATCTAAGTAAGCCCTGGCATAGCTCTGCATCCCTTCAAGTAACCTATTGACCAGGCGTTGGAAGGTAGCCGGGGCATTTTTCATCCCAAATGGCATCACTAAAAACTCATAGAATCCACTTGGAGTGATGAATGCTGACTTCTCCCTAGCCTCCAGGGTCAGTGGGATTTGCCAATAGCCTTTGCTCAAATCCATGGTGGTCAGATACTTTGCCCCGCGAGTTCATCTAGTAACTCATCCATGCGGGGCATGGGATAGGCATCTGACACCATCCTAGCCTTGAGCAAGCAGTAGTCCACACAAAACCGGGTGGTCTTGTCCTTCGTATGGACTAGAACTACCGGGCTTTCCCAAGGACTCTGGGACGGAGTAATTACCCGTAGGGTCAGCATCTCCTCTATCTCCCTCTCCATACTGGTCTTGACCTCTGCTGACACTCTATAAGCGTGCTTATGCAGAGGCTGCAGATCCCCTGTGTACACTGGGTGTTTTGTGAGATGTGTGGTCCCTGGCATGTCAGTGAAGAGGGCCCTAAACTTAGCTAGAATGTCCCTGGCTTCTACCTGCTGCCTAGCACTCAACTGTGCCCCCATCTCTACCTGTTCCACAGTGTTTCCCTGCCTAGCCTCCCCTAGGAGATCAGGCAGAGCATTGCTCGCCGGATCTTCCAGCAGTGGGCTACAAATGGCCATTACTGCTCCCATACTCGGTGCTCTGTATTCTTTCAGCATATTGACGTGATATGTCTTATGCCTCTCAGGCTCTACCTGTACAACGTAGTTGTACTCATTCACCTTTCGGATAACTGTGTACGGTCCCGACCAGGCAGCCATCAACTTGTTCTCCCGAGTGGGTTTGAGAACAAGCACCTGCTGTCCTTGGATGAATTCCTTGCTACGGGCATTCCGGTCATACCATTGCTTCTGCCTGGTCTGAGCGGCCCTGAGGTGGTCCTGGGCCACCCCCATGAGCATCTCTAACCGGTCTCGGAGATCTACTACATACTGGATCACTGAAGCATCAGTAGCAGTAGCCTCCCCTTCCCATCCCTCATGGAATAGGTCCAGAGGTCCACGTACCCTGCGGCCATATAGTAGCTCGAAGGAGGAGAAGCCTGTAGATTCCTGCGGTACCTCTCGGTAGGCAAACAGCAAGTGCTGTAAATGAATCTCCCAGTCTTTCCCCTCCGCCTCTATAAAAGTCCGAAGCATCTGCTTCAGGGTACCGTTAAACCTCTCACATAATCCATTTGTCTAGGGATGGTAAGGGGTAGTGCGCCGGTGCTGTACACCGCATGCATCCCAGAGACAATGTAACAGTTCACTCATGAACTGCGACCCCTGATCGGTTAGGACCTCACTAGGGAAACCTACCCTAGAAAAAATGTTCAGCAAAGCTGCTGCCACTGTCTTGGCATCTATGGTGCCAAGCGCTACCGCCTCAGGGTACCGGGTTGCAAAATCCACCACCGTGAGGATGTAGCGCTTCCCTGCCCTGCTAGGAATCATAAGGGGTCCTTACAAGGTCCACCGCTACTTTCTGGAAGGGTTCCCCTATTATCGGTAGGGGTTTCAGGGGTGCCTTCACACGGTCGCCCGCCTTACCCACTCGCTGGCAGGCATCCCAAGAGCGGCAGAAAGTGCCCACATCTCGAGATGCCCCCGGCCAGTAGTAACGCTATAATAACTGGGCTCGCGTTCTGTTGACCCCCTGATGTCCCGCTAATGGAATAGAGTGAGCTACCCATAACAGTTGCTGTCGGTACCGCTGGGGCACTACTAGCTGTCGCTTACCGTTCAATCCCTCCTCTATCCCTGGGTTCCCTTCTTCTCTATACAGGAGTCCCTTATCCCACAGGCAGTGGTCAGTGCCTTCCCCTGCCTGAGATTCGGACGCCTGAAGTCTCATGCCGGCCGGTGGAAGGGTCTGTTTTCACTGCCTCCCTAAACTGGGCTCCTAATTCTGGCCACCCCCCAGTCATGTCATTGTCCGGAGAATGGGGAAGGGTGAGGGGAAACAGTAAGTCAGTCTGTGGTTGCAACTGATCCTGGCTTACCTCCCCGGGCTCCTCTGCGCCCTCTGCTAACGTTGGTCCCAAAGGCTGGGGGATTGGCGCCGCCGCCATTGCCACTGTCTGGCTCCGGGTAACCGCCGCCACTGCAGCGGGTTTGGGCACTTGGTCATAGGTGCAGGTCATCGGACCCAGATCGTGGCCAAGAAGAACTTCAGCATCCAAACCGGGTAAAACCCCCACCTCCCGCACACCCTGGCCTTCCCCCCAATTCAAAATGATTCTGGCCACTTGCAGGAAACGTGGCTCTCCGTCAGCCTCAGTGATCTGTATCCCAGGGCCTGGGAGCAATTCCTCTGGCCGGACCATATCAGGTCGGACCAGGGTCACTGCAGCTCCTGAATCCAGCAAGCTGAATGCTTGCCGGTCACCGACTGTGACCGGGATGAGATGTCTGCTCCGGCCGTCCGTCCGCTGCAGGTCCGCGCTGAGATGTCCTTCGCTCATGGCTGTAGGCACCGATGAAACCGGGACAGGTGTGGCATGGGACGTCTCGCTGGGAGTTGATTCCATGACCGGTCCAGAGTCTTTGGTGGAAGCCACCCGCATGTGAGCTACCAGCTTCGCAGCTGGGGTGCGGTGCTCCTGATGGGGTCCGCCGGAATGCAGGGGTTCCGGGCAATCTGGTCTGATGTGACCAGGGCGGTTGCAGTTGTAGCACCGGCGCTCGTGCCGGAGCTCCCCCGCCTTCGGTGGACTGCTGCCTGCAGGCGGCCTCTGAGTCCATTGGGGGGTATTGGCAGATTTTCTGTCCGGTGCCGCCGCCACCGCCGCCTTGGCTACTGTTTTGGTGGTCATCAGGGCTCGGCTGGCCACATAGTCATCTGCAAGCCTCGCCGCCTCCTGGTAAGTCTTGGGCTTCTTGTCGTACACCCAAGCCCTCACTGCCAGCAGGCACTGCTCCATGAGCTGCTCCTGAAAGATGAGGTCCAGCAGGCATTGGTAAGTCCGTGCCTCATAGCCCTCCACCCAGCGTATCCCGTACAAAGCCATGCGGGTCACGTAGGTAACATAGGACTCCTGGGGCTGCCTCTCTTCCTGCCGGAATTTACCCCGGTAGGCTTCAGGGCTAAAACCATACTGAAACAATAACAGTTCTTTCAGGTGGTCATAGTCATAAGCATACTCATCTGGAAGCGCCATCATCGTCTGCTTAGCCAAGCCAGACAGTAAGGGGTCCAAACGTGCAACCCTATGCTGGGGAAGCACTTTGTACCACCGACACTGTGTCTAAAAGTTCTTTAGAAAACTGTCGATCTGATCAGTACTTTCCACAAACTTGGTGAGACTGTGCTGATCCAGTTTGAGTTCATCTTGGTTGGGTTGGACAGGGGGGCAATAAGCGGGTCTGTTCACTGACATAGTGATTGCAGCCGCTCCTCCGGTGTCCCTCTGTCACCCCACACAGTAATCAGTGCCAACATTTCAGGGGTGAACGGACTGGTAGCCGCAGCAACCAGTACCCCTCCTGTTGCACTGCTCCCGGGAGGTGCACTCATTCCCTCCCCGAGATTCCGCCGCCCCAGCACTGGGTTCCTTCCCTGATCTCCGGGTGGCTGTATAAGGGCAAGCTGAGCCGTATCCTGAGGCTCTGCAAGCCGGGCTTCATAGTCACCGATTGCGTCAATCATGTCTGCGACCTCCTGGTTCTCATAGGGCAGTCCATATTCACGGCACTTGTCCTTCAGCTGAGCTCGGGTCCTCATGTTGGATGAGCCTTCAGCCTCGCTCATGGTTCAGTCGCAGCAGTGAGGTGGTGTTACAACTTGTGTTAACTGTTGCACTACTGTGTGTTCAATAACTTTAGTCCCAGGAACTCGCAATTACTCTCGAGTTCCCACTATATTACAGGGTCCCGCAGTACACTGTAATACAGGTTCAGTTCAATCCCACCGCTTGCCACCAGTTAATTATAGAGCTTGTCACGGTAGCTTATGACAAGATATAACGAACACCAAATATCTGGGTTGAACTGAACGAGGCTTAGATATAATAAAATATATTTATTCCTTAAAAAGGTGAACACAGCAATATAGTACAATTAACAGGCAAGAAGGTAACACTTACTTAGGGTTGGGGATGGAGAAGTATCAGCTAGCAATTCTCCAGCAATCCGGTGACATTCCAGGTGGAATCAGAAGCACAACTAAAAACTGTAGGGTTGACCCAGTTTATATACCTGTGTAACCCTATTCTTAACATTGAATAGACTATTGGTGAACAATTATCTGTATCCAGTCCCTAACGTGGAGACACAGATTAACCCATGCCCCCCAGCTAGGTAGCCCATGTGTACTGGGACTCTGAGGGTCTTATTTCTGTAGCCCCATAATTAAATCAGGAGCGACGACCAGTCTACCAAATGAAGTATCTGATAGGATCTTCATTGTTTGTAGGTGTAGACATAACACTTACAAACCACTCCAGTTTGATGATTCTCCGCCCTCAGGTAACAATTAGAGTGGCAGAGTCTGTTGATTAGTACTTGGTTCCTAGTGTAAACAATCAGGGCAGTTAACTTTTGATCACAGTGCTTATGCTCAATCATCCGGCTGCCCTTCATGACCTATTAGCATAGCAGATGGAGTCTGCATTTTCAGAGCAGATCCAAAATACCATAAATATATACTTTAATATCTACACATATTAATAAGTCCATTCTGGTGGGCTCAGTGGGTCGAAATTTGCCAGTTCTTAATGCCTACAGTGACTCCACACATTGGCCAAATATCAACTCTCCAGAACTGGGGATACAGAAATGCACTTTAAAACATTAAAATACAGGATTATAATGAAACATGGGAACAGGGCAACATACATTTTCCTGAGAAGACAAGGTGTAAGCCACATTCTTGGACCGCAGTCCAGTTAACCCCTTGCCTCCCTGGTGAGGTCAGGGGGTGGCCATATGGGGTGCAACCCCTTTAATACCAGGCCAACCCCCCTCTCCCTCTACACTGGGCACTTTAGTATTATTCATTTATTCAAAGTGAAAAAATAAAAAAATACGTGTATACAGTGCTAATGCTGTATATTATTAAGTGAAATATAGCATTAAAGTGATTACCAAAAGGGGCCTCCTTCCCAACACAAATGCTACAGGCTTCAATCTCCCTGATCCATAAACCCGGTAAGGACCGGGCAGACTGCAAGTGCTACCGGCCCATTTCTCTGATCAATTCTGATATTAAAATATTCTCCAAACTTATAGCAAACAGAATGGGTAGCGTCCTTCCCGGGTTAGTCCATCCAGATCAGGTAGGGTTTATCGAAGGCAGGCAGCGGACAATACCAGGAGGATTATAGACTTGATTGATCTGGCCAATCAAAAAAAACATCCAGTCCATGGTATTAAGTCTAGACGCAGAAAAAGCCTTCGATAGAATAGACTGGCCCTACTTAAGAGACAATGAAGGCATTTGGTTTCGAGGGACGCCTACTAAATGCCATACAAGCTTTGTATGAGGGCCCGACGGCACGGGTACAACACCAGGGCTTCCCTTCGGAACAATTTAGCATCCGTAGTGGAACGAGGCAGGGTTGCCCTTTGTCCCCCTTGCTGTTTGCCCTCTGCATTGAGCCCCTAGCAGCGCACATTAGACGAAACCCTGATATAGGAGGAATCGCGGTTGGAGAGCAGACACATAAAGTGGATCTGTACGCTGATAATGTGATTTTAACACTGTCGAGGCCCCTCACATCTCTTCCCAACGTTTTTGCGACATCCTCTCCCTACAGTCTAACATTATGAAATTCATTTGGAATAAAAAAAGCCCACGAATTGCAAAAGGTATCTTAAAGAGGCTTCCAAAGGGGGACTAGTGGTACCTTGCTTGTTATCTTATTATAAAGCGGCACAATTAAGACAAATTATCCAGTGGCACACATATCCGAACAAGAGGCGGTGGGTGGAACTAGAGAAAAGCTGTGATGCACCGGTTGAGCTGCATAATCTGATTTGGCTCCCTAAGGGAAGCTCCAACAAAATGGGGGTTCCGCTTCAGGCCATGGCCAATTCCTTGAAGGTCTGGGAGGCTACTAAAAACAGTTGTAACCTCACTTCCAAACACTCCCTAATGACTCAACACGGACTTCGCTCCAGGGTTGAATAGCGGTAATTTGTTAATTTGGACACAGGCAGGTATCACAAGATTAAAGGATCTGGAGGGGAGGATACATATAAAAACCTATGAGCAAATTAAATCCACAAAGGATATCCCAAACAAGATATTCTTTAGATACCTCCAGATCCGAGATTTTTATAACAAATTAACAATTAGACCAGCAAGAACAAATTTTGAGCAGCTGTGTTCTAGAGATACGGACACGCGGGGACTAACCTCTAGAATGTACAAGGAAGTGATCTGTCCTGAGACTCAGACGACCACAAGACTCAGTTACATGAGACAGTGGGAGTCAGATTTAGGGGAGACACTAGAGGACGAGGACAAAGAACACAGGCTATGGAGCTCTCATCCGGTAGGTGCAAAACTGGACTCCTATATCATCTGCCCTGTCGTGAGTAGGAGTCCAATTTTGCACCTACCAGATGAGAGCTCCATAGCCTGTGTTCTTTGTCATTTAGACAATTGTTTGTCATTTATCTATATATTTTTTATTAAATTGTACCAACATTTTCAGCTATTCTTTGTTTGTTGTTTGTGTAGTTTTTGTGTTTATTTTATTATTTTTTTATTTTTATTTATTTTGTTATGTTTGTTCATTTATTTAGCAGTGTTGCACTATGATTGTCTTTTGTGCTTGTTTTCACATGTTGTGAGACATCATTCAAGATCGGAAGAGGTGACCCTTAACACTGAATTATTTCCCACACTGAACAAGCAAATGGTTTCTCCCATGTAAATACTTGGGTGTGACAGGAGGTCACACTTTGTACTGAATTGTTTCCAACACCCTGAATTACGGTTAGACAATAACAAAAAACTTCCCACCATAAGCGTATTAAGTAATTTATCGTGATAACAATTTTCAGCAATATATTAACACCCAATAGAAAGCAAAAAAGCAAAAGTCCTCAAAATGTTCAAGGTCATTTATTGTGAAACATATTTCTTATACAAATGCATTTCATTCTTAATAAAATGTAAAAAAGCAAATACATTTTATATTTTAATTTTAAGAATAAAAAATGTTTCAATGAAAATATTAGAATAAAACTACAGCCACACTAAAGCCCCTTTCTTCACCATTTACTATTACTCCTTCTACCCCCTTCTCCTGTACACATTAATAGGGCATAGTGGGGGGTGGGTTAATGGGCATAGGGGAAGAGGGGGTCAAGAGGCACGGGTGAGAGCCGAGAGAAATACGGGGGAGGAGAGAAAGGGGTTGAGTCATGGTGGAAGGGAAGGGGTAAGAGGCATGGCATAGGGGAAGTGGTTAATATGGAGGGGTGAGATTACCAGCAGGAGGATTCCTTATAGCTGCAGCATGTGAAAGTCAAGGAGCTCCCAGACTCGTTCCCACTCCACTCTCTCTACCAGACCCACACTCAGTCCCCTCTCTGACACAGTCCCGACGCCTTTCTGCCAGACCCACCCCCACTCTGCAGCTGCTGATAGGAATGCCATGGCAAGAAGTAATGGCAAGTATTGCGTTACCGTCCATTTTTATTACTGCAGTATTACTATGCTACTGGTATATTGCCCAACCCTACATTGAACAATCAATCACATATTTTATCACATGTATGAATCCTAATGTGTGTAAGGAGGCTGATCTTCTGTGAAAAGCTTTCCCCACACTATGAACATGGAAATGGTTTCTCCCGTGTATGAATTCTGTGGTGGGTGAGGAGGTGGCTCTTTTGAGAAAAGCTTTTCCCACACTCTGTACATGTGAATAGTTTCTCCCCTGTATGAATGCGCACATGTTTGAGGAGGTACTTCTTCAGAGAAAAGCTTTTACTACACTTTGTACATGTGAATGGTTTCCCTCCTGTATGAATCATCTGGTGTCTGAGGAGGTTGCTATTAATACTGAATTGTTTCCCACACTCTGTACATGTGAATGGTTTTTCTCCTGTATGAATCCTCTGATGTCTGAGGAGACTGCTTTTAAGTGGGAATTGTTTCCCACACTCTGCACATGTGAATGATTTATCTCCTGTATGAATCCTCTGGTGTCTGAGGAGGTTGCTATTAATATTGAATTGTTTCCCACACTCTGTACATGTGAATGGTTTCTCCCCTGTATGAATCCTCTGGTGTATGAGGAGACTGCTCTTAAGTGGGAATTGTTTCCCACACTCTGTACATGTGAATGGTTTCTCCCCTGTATGAATCCACTCATGGTTGAGGAGCACTGTCTTATGAGAAAAGCTTTTACTACACAATGCACATGTGAATGGTTTCTCCCCTGTATGAATTCTCTGGTGAATGAGGAGCTTTCCCTTAACTCTGAATTGTTTCCCACACTCTGAACATGTGAATGGTTTCTCCCCTGTATGAATCCGCTTATGGTCGAGGAGATCCGCCTTCTGAGAAAAGCTTTTACTACACTCTGTACATATGAATGGTCTCTCCCCTGTATGCATGTCCAGGTGTCTGAGCAGGCTGCGCTTAATTCTGAATTTTTTCCCACACTCTGAACATGTGAATGGTTTCTCCCCTGTATGAATCCGCTCATGGTTGAGGAGATCTGTCTTCTGAGAAAAGCTTTTACTACACTCTGCACATGTGAATGGTTTCTCCCCTGTATGAATCCTCTGGTGATTGTGGACGTTCCTCTTAGTACTTAACTGTTTCCCACACACAGTACAAGTAAACGGAGTCACTGCTGTCTGAATCATCTGGTGTGGAAGAAGTTTCCCTTTCAGTGAGAAACTGCTCCCACCATCTGTACATGTAAAGGTTTGCTCTCTAGCGGGGACACAAAGGTGTGTGAGCAGATCCCTGTCCAGTGAGAAGCTTTTGTCACACTCACAGAGAAAAGGCTGAGCACCACGGCTTCTTCTTAAATCTCTCGCATACCTTTTGCTGGACCCATATTCAGAGTCCGTCTCTGCTGTGTGCTGTACAATGTCTGTAAATTCACCATCATGTGGCACTGGTTCCTTGCACGTGTCTAAAATATGGCAGGAATCAATGTTTTTTGGCACTTCTGGGCTGCGTGGAGTCAGACAGCTTCTGGATGGCTCAGAGCTCAAGTTTTGTTCCTCATTCAGGCCGTTCTCTAACAGAAGTAAACAAAAAAGACAGAATAAATGTTTTCAATCTGTAAATCAAATTGCTGAAAGCAAATTACAAATCCAAAACACTGAAGAATTTACCGATACTTAATTAACTAAATGTTCTCTTCACCCAGGGTTTTAAAATTGTAGCACATGGACATCCAGTGGCCCCTAATGACTGTGGTGGTGGTTCCCGAAACCCTGAAATTTATTTGTAGCAGCTCTCACAGTGAAATAATTTTGATACATATATAACGTGTACTTTCAGTTTCTCCCCATCAAACACTGCATTACTTAGAACAGCGGTGCGCAAACTGGGGGGCGCCAAATTATTTAGGGGGGGGCGCAGGCTGTGCAGCGAAACCTGGGGGCGGGCCGAGCAGTGCACGGGCAGACAAGCATCTCCAAGCTCCGTGCTGCTGCTTCCCAGCAGCGTGCTTGCAGCGGCGGCGGGGCTTCTCTCTGCACATAGACACAAGCCCTCCTTCTCTTCCTGTCTGTTTACTTGCTCCATTGTTCAGCAGAGTGGGGTACCAGAGCATGCAGCACAGTAGTAGTACTTTCACCTGGGGGGTGGGGGGAAGTGTGTTGTGATACGAGTGTGTGTGCTGTGATTGAGTGTGTGTTGTGTCTGTGTTGGTTGTGATATGAATGTGTGTTGTCTGTGTTGGTTGTAATTGAGTGTGTGATGTGTGTTGTCTGTGTTTGTTGTGATTGTGTGTGGTGTGTGTGTATGTTGGTTGTGATTGTGTGTGTTGTGGGTGTTGTGATATGAGTGTTGGGGACAGTAGAGAAGGCCAGAAGCTGCATTTGTGTTAAATCATCCATTTTGTCTGCATTTGCTAGCTAAAATCATGTAGTCAGCTTTTGCTAAAATACATTTTCTCATGTAGTCAGCTTTTTACTGTTTTAATCAGTAGTAGGAGACTAGTTCTCTGGGAAGACGAATCACCCCACATAGCTGCCATGGAAACCATGGTTGTAGTTAACGTAGGCAGTGAGAAAGTTATAGTTACATAGTTACATAGTAGATGAGGTTGAAAAAAGACGTACGTCCATCAAGTTCAACCTATGCTAAATTTAGACAACATATAATTTATTCTATATCTATACTTACTTATTGATCCAGAGGAAGGCAAACAAAAAACCCCATTAAGGGGAAAAATGAATTCCTTCCTGACTCCAAGAATTGGCAATCGGATTAATCCCTGGATCAACATCCTTCCCATGTATACTTATTTGGTATATCCCTGTATACCTTTCCCATCTAAAAAGATGTCCAACCTTTTTTTGAACAAATCTATTGTATCTGCCATCACAGTCTCCATGGGTAATGAATTCCACATTTTAACTGCCCTTACTGTAAAGAACCCTTTCCTTTGTTGCTGGTGAAATTTCCTTTCCTCCAACCTTAAGGGATGGCCCCGAGTCCTTTGTACTGCCCGTGGGATGAATAGTTCTTTTGAAAGCTCCTTGTATTGTCCCTGAATATATTTGTATATAGTTATCATATCCCCTCTAAGACGCCTCTTTTCTAATGTAAATAAATATAATTTAGCTAGCCTCTCCTCATAAGTTAGAATGTCCATCCCCTTTATTCATTTGGTGGCTCTTCTCTGCACTCTCTCTAGTTCCATAATGTCTTTTCTTAGGATTGGTGCCCAAAATTGTACTCCATATTCAAGGTGTGGTCTTACTAATGCTTTGTAAAGGGGCATAATTATGTTTACTTCCCTTCCATCCATTGCCCGTTTGATGCAAGATAAGATCTTGTTTGCCTTTGCAGCTACTGCATGACATTGGGCACTATTGCTAAGCCTGCTGTCTACAAGCACTCCTAAATCCTTCTCCATCAAGGATTCCCCCAATATATCTCCATTTAATTTGTAAGTCGCCTTTTTATTCTTGCATCCCAAATGCATAACCTTACATTTATCTGTATTAAACCTCATTTGCCATTTACCTGCCCACGTTTCCAGTCTCTCCAAGTCCTTCTGAATAGAAATTACACCCTGCTCTGATTCTATTACCTTACACAATTTAGTATCATCAGCAAAGATGGAGACTTTGCTCTCGATCCCAACCTCAAGGTCATTAATAAACAAGTTAAAAAGCAGGGGTCCCAGTACCGATCCTTGAGGTACTCCACTCACGACTTTAGCCCAACCTGAAAAAGTTCCATTTATGACAACCCTCTGTTGTCTGTCCTTTAACCAGTTTTCAATCCAGGTGCATATATTATTACTGAGTCCAATTTTCTTTATTTTGTACACCAACCTCTTGTGTGAAACCGTATCTAAAGCCTTTGCAAAATCTAAGTAGACCACATCAACTGCATTACCCTGGTCTAAATTCCTACTTACCTCCTCAAAGAAACAAATAAGGTTAGTTTGGCAAGATCTATCCTTCATAAATCCATGCAGACTATTATTAATAATTTTGTTTTCCATTAGGTATTCCTGAATATTATCCCGTATTAAACCTTCAAGTAGTTTCCCTACTATTTAAGTCAGGCTTACAGGTCTGTAATTCCCCGGGTGTGATCTAGCTCCCTTTTTAAATATAGGCACCACATCTGCTTTACGCCAATCTTGTGGTACAGAGCCTGTGGAAATGGAGTCCTTGAATATTAAATATAATGGTTTTGCTATTACTGAGCTTAACTCCTTGAGAACTCTTGGATGTATGCCATCGGGGCCAGGTGCCTTATTTACTTTAATTTTTTCAAGTCGCTTATGAACTTCTTCCTCAGTTAACCAATTGTTCATTAATATGGAGGTTGTGGCTTCCTCCTGTGGCGCTACCATTGAACTTGATTCTTCCCTGGTAAACACAGAGGAAAATAAGTTGTTTAATACCGCTGCTTTTTCCTTATCTCCAATAATCTGCATACCCATCTCACACTGAAAGGGTCCTATATTTTCTTTTCTCATTTTTTTGTTATTAAGGTACTTAAAGAACTTTTTAGGGTTGACCTTACTTTCTATTGCAATCCTTTTTTCATTATCCATTTTTGCTCATTTGATTGCCCTTTTGCAATTTTTGTTACATTCCTTATAATTCTGATACGATGTCTCTGTCCCTTCTGATTTAAAGAATCTAAACGCCTTCCTCTTCTTGTCCATTTCCTCCCCTACCTGTTTATTTAGCCACATTGGTTTTGACTTATTTCTTTTATACTTATTACCCAAGGGTATACACTGATAAGGGTGCTTTTCTAACAATGTTTTAAAGACTGCCCATTTATCTTCTACATTTTTCCCTGCAAAAACATCATCCCATTTTATTACTACTAGATTAGACCTCAGTTTATTAAAATCTGCCTTTCTAAAGTTAAAATTCTTTGTTGAACCCAAGTAATTTGTTTTTTGATAATTTATTTCAAATGAGACCATGTTATGATCACTGTTACCCAAATGTTCCAGGACTTGAATATTTGTTATTACTTCTACATTGTTTGATATGACCAAATCCAGAACTGCCCCTCTCCTGGTTGGTTCCTCAATAATTTGGGTCATATAATTATCTTTAAGCATCCCCAAAAACCTGTTTCCTTTTGTTGTAACGCTAATCCCATTGCCCCAGTCTATGTCTGGATAATTAAAATCCCCCATTATGCAAACATGACCCAGTTTTGATGCCTTCTCCATTTGCAAAAGTATTTTAGCTTCCTCAATCTCACAGATATTTGGTGGTTTATAGCATATTCCCACAAACATTTTCTTTATACTTTTACCTCCACTGCTAATTTCTATCCATAAGAGCTCTACATTTTCATCATTCCCTTCATAGACATCATCCCTTATAATAGGTTTTAGATCTGGTTTAACATATAGACATACTCCACCTCCCCTTCTATTTGTTCGATCCTTCCGAAAAAGAGAATAACCCTCTAAATTAACTGTCCAGTCATGAGTTTCATTCCACCATGTTTCAGTAATGCCTATGATATCATACTGCTCCCTTGCAGCTATTAATTCAAGCTCCCCCATTTTATCTGTCAGGCTTCTTGCATTAGCAAGCATGCATTTAAGTTTTTTTTCAGCCTGTACTATTATCTTATCTGCTCCTTCCTTTCTGCTCCCACTTGGTTTAGTCTTTAGAAGTTTTCTAGTATTATCTCTATTTACTATGGGTATCTCACTGCTTGTCAAACTTGCACTTGCCCCCATTCTACCTCCATACCACCTTGTATCCTCATCTATTCCATTTAGTTCATTATCTGTTTCATTCCCCTCCCCCCTCCATCCTAGTTTAAAATCTCCTCCAACCTCTTTAGCATTCTCCCCCCTAGCACAGAAGATCCCTCTTCATTGAGGTGCAACCCGTCCCTAGAATATAGATGGCACCTCAGGAGTTCCAGTGCTCTAAAAACCCAAACCCCTCCTTCTTGCACCACTTTCTTAGCCATGCATTAACCTCCCTGATCTCTGACTGTCTCCCTGCGGTAGCGCATGGCACTGGTAGTATTTCAGAAAATACTACCTTGGAGGTCCTTGCCTTAAGCTTTTGACCTAGATCCCTGTAATCATTTTTTAGGACCCTCCATCTTTCTCTAACTTTTTCATTGGTGCCAACATGTACCAAGACCGCTGGGTCAATCCCAGCCCCCCCCCCCCCCCCAACAATCTGTCTACCCGATCCGCAATGTGCCGAACCCGAGCACCCGGGAGACAACAAACTGTTCGGTTCATGCGGTCCCGGCAACAGATTGCCCTATCTACCTTCCTAATAATGGAGTCCCCTACCACCACAATCTTTCTTTGCATCTGAGCATCCTGAGTCCCCACTGTGCTGGAGGAACTATTCCCCTGGCTGCTAGAGGAATTTGTCTCCCCCAGCCTTGCCATTTCTGCCCCAACATTCCCAGTATCTTCACTCAACATGGCAAATCTATTGGGATGTGTCAGCTCAGAAACGACCTGCCTCTCCCTATTGCCCCTGCTTCCCCTTCTGTCACCCAGCTACCTACCTGCTCCTCACTAACAGCAACTAGGCTACCTACCTGCTCCTCACTAACAGCGCCACCATCTGCACCACTAGTCGAAGCAAGGGCCTGCTCAGTGAGCTCTAATTCCCTTTCAAGATTGCCAATGTCCCTCAATATTGCAAGTTGCCTCTTCAGATCAGCAATCTCTGATTCTAAAGAGACCACCTGCTCACACTTCTCACCGTGGTATGCTCCTTGGAACAGCTGCTCCAAGTGCACATACATGTGGCAAGATGTGCATTGAGTGGCATTTTCAATCCTGCTCATTCTAGAAACTATGAAGTTTAGAAGTACTAACAGTAAACTGTATTTCAATAAACTATACCTTATTTAACCGCTTCCTTGTTCAAACTGCTTCTGGTTCTAACTGCACACACTTTAACCAACCAGCACTTCAATCAACCACACAGATCAATCAGTACACGCAAGCTCAGGATTCGTTAGAAGCCTCTGTTTAAATAGGGACACCCACCAGGTGTGTTAGGTTATCAATTAACTAACCCCGCCCACTGCAGGTGTGTTAGGCCAGCCAATTAACCAACCATACCCACTCTGCCTCAGGCAGGAGAAAGGGGAAAAAAAAGTTACAGGCTTCAAATTACAGCACACTTTAAAAATAGATTCACCCACTGCACACTCCCCAAAAACAGCCACCCCTGCTAGTATACCCAGTCCTTCCCTTTCCTTATGGTTCTAACTGCACACACTTTAACCAACTAGCACTTCAATCAACCACACAGATCAATCAGTACACAGTATTTCAGACAGTGCCTGTCCAGGGAGATTTACGCCCCTAGATCACCCCACTAAACATGTCTTGCTCCTAAATCACGCCTCTAACCTAAGTATAAATATCTAAACTGAGATGGAAGGATTGAAACACTGCCGGTGTATTGGTTCTTTTGTTTCCCGGGCACGTACGTTTTACCATATTGGAGCTAGCAGTGCCAGGGTGTGGTTCCAAAGCTTCCCGGGAAGTCTGCAGTGTGCGGTGCTGTGGGTTTGTATCCAGTCACAAAGGCCTCCAGCCCTTTTTCCAATTGGCAGGGCAACTCTTTCAATGATTGTGTGGTGTGGGTGTGTGTTGTGATTGTGTGTGTGGTGTGTTGTGATATTAGTGTGTGATTGTGTCTGTGTTGTGATGTGTGTGGTGTGTCTGTGTTGGTTGTGATTGAGTGTGTGTTGGTTGTGATTGTGTGTGTTGTGTGTGGTGTGTGTGTGTTGTGATTGAGTGTGTGTTGTGTCTGTGTTGGTTGTGATTGAGTGTGTGTTGTGGCGGTGTGTTGTGATTGTGTGTGTGTTGTGATTGAGTATGTGTGTGTGTGGTCTGTGTTGGTTGTGATTGTGTGTTGTGTTTGTGTGTGTGTTGTGATTCAGTATGTGTGCTGTGTCTGTGTTGTGATTGTGTGTGTATGGGTGTTGTGATTGAATGCAGCGGTGCACAAACTGGGGGGCGCACGCTTGGAGAGTTGGTGATGTCACCGCTCTCAGCGGCAGCGTGGACGCAGCCTAATTTTGCAAGCGCGAGCTGTTGAAATAAGTATTTAGACATATTTGTATTTACATTGTATACCGTTTAATAAAGGTTTTTTTTTTTTCCCATGTGATTTTGATTACATTAGGCAGGGGGAGCCCGAGAAATTTCATGGATGAAAGGGGGGGGCGCGGCATAAAAAGTTTGCTCACCCCTGCTCTATATAGTGTTATAACACCTTAACACAGCTTAAATGGGTTAGGATGGTAAAGCACATTGTCTAGAAAGTGACTGAAAGATGTATCCAGTTATGGAGGGTTGGCTAGAAGTACAAATCAAATAATAATGGCGGTTTCGGGAAGTTTTTGTTGCTCCATCGAATCCTTTGAGTAGTGATATACACCTTGTTAGATCCATACATAATCATTGATTGAGAAAAATGTACTAACTAACTCTGGGGTGAGCAATGCAACCCACAGCACTAGATCACCAATAGGCGATAAACCAATATTGGAACAGACAAAAAAAAATATTTTTTTATACTGCATAAAACACATACAGTGCGTAACCACAGCCTCAATATTTTACAGCTGTGGAGTCATGTAATGACCAGTTATTCAGCCATAGATCTACAATGCAAAATATTGTCTCAATGCAGAATTATATTGGTGGCAAGTAACAGATTAAATGCTGTGATAGATAAATCGGGGTGGGGGTACATAACCCTGTACTGACTTATTGCATGGATAGTATGGTATAAGTACAGAGCATATCAATTTTCTACTCAGATACATTGAGATGGTTAATACTTAGACCCTAATCCAAGACCAATTAGATAAATGTATCTTTCATATTGCTCTCTGTCCTTAAATAAGTGTCCAATCCCCCCACACGTCACAGATTATGCTGCTTGCCAGCAAGTCGCTGCGTTATTCTGCAGTTAAGAGTCCAAACACTGCGGTTGGAACACTTAAATGGCACACAAGTTTGCAGTGAGCTGTATATAAAACTGATCTAATCCGGATATTTAGAGTCAATCAGCGCCACAGATGTGCAGTTGCACACAGGCACACTTAGTAGGTGTTTAGGCCTAGAGGCGCGGTTCTAAGTCTGCATTAAGTTACTGTAGCCTCGGAGTGAGGGGGAACTACTAGAGCGTCTCTTCTGTCCGGTATGATCAGAAGATGGTATAAAATGCAAAAATATTTTCTCAATGCAGAGTTAGATCAGTGGCCATTAACAGGTTAAATACTGTGATAGATCAGAGTGGGGGTGCATACACAAGGATAATATGGTATACATACAGGGCATACCCATTTTCTACTAAGGCAAGTATAAATGGTTAATACTTAGACCATAGTCAAAGGCCAATTAGATAGATGTACATCTTACAGTTGAAAGCACAATTGTATCTTCTGTAGTGCTCCCTGTCCTTAAATAAGCGTCCAATTCCCCCCACATCACAGATGATGCTGCTCGTCAACCAAACCACTACGACATCCTGCAGTGAGTATCCAAATAGTGCAGTTGGAACACTTAACCGGTACATTATTTTGCGGTGAGCTATATGTAACCGATCTGGTCCGGATAGTTTGAGTCAAACAGCGCCAAGATGCGCAGTTGCAGACAGGCACACTCCGTGTGTGTTTAAGCTTGGAGGCGCGGTTCCAATCCTTCATCAATTTATAGCCTCGTTAAAGTGAAGAGAGCTACTAATGTATCTCTTCTGTCCGGTATGCTACAAAATCAGCCCTTCCGCACCATGACGCCCTTACCACCTGACGTACGTTTCTCGTGTCTACGCTTTCTGGAAGGTGGCTCCGCCCAGTCAGCGGCAGGATATTTATAGGTTAGTTGTTGCTATGACAATGGGCTCAGCATTAACCCTCATCATTGCTGGTTGATATTCGATCGCGCTAGTCTGCAAGCCACTGACAGCACCGCAGTGTTAGTACAGCATGTACACTGCCACTCCTCATCTTATTGTATGTGACCGATCTTATAATCATTTGTAATATTACCATTAAATGGTTTTAAGAATACAACTTATCACACTGCACAGCAAGTGCATTCAAAGGGGATTTCTTTTTTTCTTTTTGTATCACTTATGCCTATTAGCCCTATTGCCCCACAGTGAATACACTTCACTTATCAGGCTGAAGCGGGAGTCTTCCTTTCCTAACCCCTCCACCCCCTTTTCTTTCCCTACCCATAGTGCTCTTTGGGTAATACCCAGCATACATCTCACCATATTTCTTTGCGTTGTCTGAAGCTTCTGAATTATCTTCACATTTAGGGTCTCAGTTTCACATCCATACATGAGCACAGGCAGAATACACTGGTCAGACAGGGGAAGGGTCCCTTAAATTTGTTTTTACGTAATGTGTTTTTCTCGTATCTATTGATGGTCAGACGCCCATAACTCTGCATTTCCAACCTTTATACGTGTCTGAGAGCCATATTGCACTTCTAACTCTGCTGCATGTGGCTTGTCCCAGAACACCCAGCAGGCCTGGGGACTTCCTATGAGAGATAATGAACCATGAATATTCACGAAATGTGACCATGCGCCTTGTAACAAGATAACTGTAAGGGTCTGGGAGTCACGCCACCCTCGGCGTGCTCCTCACTCACCTGCAGCTCCACCGGGTCCCCCCGTGGCACGCAGGCAGCCTCTCTCCGGGGTGCCGTTCACAGCTCCACGTGGGCGCGCGCGCGCACGCCAAGACTCCTCTTCTACTGTTGGTCCGGCGGCTACGCCCGGTCACGCGCCCGCAAGCGCAGCTACACGGAGGCGCGGCCACACGGAGCCGCACCAACCCCTTAAAGGCACAGCACCTCAAACCATTGCTGCAATCAAATGCAGTCTTATTACTGGGCTTTATGGTTCCTCCCCTGGGACTCATGCTGGACCTATCCCTGCCGTAGCCTGGCCCTTCCACACACCCCCACCTTGCTGCGCTGCCATTGGACCCTCTCTCCTATATATACCCTACAGTGTCACTGACTCGTTGGCTGAGCATAGAACCAGTTGTTCTCATCACTCTCTGCCTCCCTAGTCCTGTGTTGTTTTGCAGTCTTCCTCGTGTACCGAACCGGCTTCCGCTACGTCTACCCGCACCTCTGGCATCCCGAACTCGGCATACGGCAACACGACTCTCCGCACCTCTGGCATCCCGATCCCGGCAAACGGTAAACGACAAAGTCCCCCTCTCTAACCCTGGACTTGGCAAACAGCACCCTCTACATCCGTACTTCTCCTGCCCCGATCCGGACTTCCAGACCACTCTACTCTCAAGACGTGCCCTCGTGGCTGTGGGTGGCGTTATATCCTATCCCACCTCAGCACCGCGGTCCCAACTCGTTTGTGGTGAGCACGCCCGGACAATAACATCCCTTTGTGCAGACAAAGGGGAAAAGGTACTCACCAGAGACAGGAAATTGAATAGTTTCACTCTTTATTGGGGTCAGATGTTCCTCAGTATTCGGTTCTTCTTTCTCTGACTTAATCTCTAAACTCTCCAGCACAATCACTGGGAAACCTGGCAACAAGAAAAGGAAAATCCATCATGTAAAGTTTTGAGTGGGGGCGCTGATACTGGTATAATATAATACCTCTTGTAAAGAAATGTATTACTAGCCCTTCTGGCAGAAAATGTCAGAGGTGAAGATATATTATCTTCTTACCTGCTGGTGGTTCTAGATAGCAATAGATAGAGACCTCGCTCGAAAACCCCTTGTTGGTTAGGGCGTGCTGCCTAGGGAGTGGGTATATGAACAGACAATGAGTGTATCTAGAGAGGTACACAGAATAGAATCCCTTTATAGGCGCACCGCAGACCGTTATGGAATAAATGTGGTCAGGGGAAAAAATGTGTTTAGCAAAATAATAAATATTTTAATCAAATTTTGTGATTGTGCAATAAAAATAGCAAATAATAAAGAAACAGTATTTACTATATTAAAAGACACTAGTTATGTCACAGAAGTAGGACCAGAGGAATTATTCTGGGCCCTTCAGCAGGTATAGCTAATGTTAATTCACTGTGGTGTATTAGGCCCCGGACATGTTACCTGCTTGCTGGCGGAAGCGCGCTGAGGCGCGCTCCCGCTCAGCACTGAGCCCCTACAGCCGCAATTAGAGCGGCTTTAGTAGGGGCTCACCTGCGCTTCCGCGCGCTTGCGGAAGCGCAGGTCTTGGGGGAATTTAAAATTCCCCCGTTGGCCGGCGAGACAGGCCGGTCACGTGAGCGGTTCGCCCAATGAGGGCGAACCAGCTCCGTGATGTCACTGGCCCGCCCCCTGACGGTCTGTCCCCCTTCTACCCCGATCCATGTCTCGTGTGTGTGTGTGTGTGTGTATGTGTGTGTGTGTATATGCATGTGTGTGTGTGTGTGTGTGTGTGTGTGTGTGTGTGTGTGTGTGTGTGTGTGTGTGTGTGTGTGTGTGTGTGTGTGTGTGCCTTTGTGTATGCATGTGTGTGTGTGTGCCTTTGTGTATGCATGTGTGTGTGTGTGTGTGCCTTTGTGTATGCATGTGTGTGTGTGTGTGTGTGTGTGTGCCTTTGTGTATGCATGTGTGTGTGCCTTTGTGTGTGTGTGCCTTTGTGTATGCATGTGTGTGTGTGTGTGTATGTGTTTGTGTATGTGTGTGTATGTATATGCATGTGTGTGTGTGTGTGCATGTGTGTGTGTGTGTGTATGTGTGTATGTATATGTGTGTGCATGTGTGTGTGCATGTGTGTGTGCGTGTGTGTGTGCATGCATGTGTGTGTGTGTGTATGTGTATGCGTGTGTGCGCGTGTGTGTGTGTGTATGTATATGTATATGTGTGTGCATGTGTGTGTGCATTGTGTGTGTGTGTGTGTGTGTATGTGTATGCGTGTGTGCGCGTGTGTGTGTGCGTGAATATATTTATCAAAGTTGCACAATGTTAATAAATAATTTATTCTCACAACATGTCTTTTTTTTTAAATTTTTAAAATATTATATTACACACACACACACACACACACACACACACACACACACACACACACACACACACACACACACACACACACACACACGTTCCCCAGTGACACACACACTGACAGCTACCAACACACACAGTGATACCCGCCTCCCAAGCGCTTGCTGTCTCCTCTGTAAGGACAGCAAAAAGCTCCAGGTAGAGCGAGCGGCAGCAAGCGAGAGCGAGCAAGCGCCAAACATGGCCAAGGCCTTAGATGTTAAGTATATCTTTGTAGTACATCAAGGTAAATCAATGTATATCCTGTAGTGGATGTGAGCCACTCAAATGTGACATCTGGTGGTGCTGGAATGTATTACACCCTATGCCTAAAGCTTAGTTCTTTTATGTCTCTGGACTTTAGTGATGTCATAGGCAGTGTGTGGTCCCGCGAGTAGATGCACCGCCAGGATCAGCCATGCACCCAGCCACAGCAGACGGAGGGTCCCCAGCTGCCCTGTGTGGCCAGCTGGGTGAGTATTGTGTTGGTGGGGATATAGATATACCCTGATAGTGTGTTGTTGCCTCGCTCTGATTATATGTATGGTGTTCCGGCACTGATGGGGTTAATGCCCACCATGCATATAGAGATATTGCTCTGTGTGTTTTTAGCTGGTCGCGCAGGCACACTGTAGTTTTGGGACTATAGACAGACTTATTTTAAAGGGGTCTGCGTTTATTTTGGTGAAAATTTGCCGTGTAGCCCCTTGCGCCCCCTGGTTTTTGCCCCGTGGACCCCGTGCATATACACTGAAATATCGGGGAGTACACAAATAGTGTTATTGTGTCCGGCACTCTTCTGAATGTGCCTGCTGGGTATGTATCTAATTACAAAGAGTATGGCTATATTGCAAAGAGTATGGCCATACATTTATATGCTCCGCAGTGTTTCATTCAAATCAATGATTCCTGCAGTGGCCCATAATAGCGGGAGGCAGTCCCACAATGTTGTGGCTTATCAGGTCATATTGTTACATGTAGTTACATGTTAAGGGAGTCCGAGGTACATAGAGGCTAGAATAGGGCAGATATACAGTTAGTGGTCTAAGTGAATGTATATTGGCTAGTAGCACAGCCCTGTTAAACACAGAGTTAACACCTCTTTAACTGGGTGTATCAAGTCAGAGGTCCATATAATGAATTACAAGCTTGTTGTGCAGCGTTGTAGTGAAACAGTGAAAACATAGAGCTATGCTCTTGACTGCTGTAGAAATATTTTAATCAATAAGATATCGGCCGATATCACTACAATTTCACTACAACGCTGCACAACAAGCTTATAATTCATTATATGGACCTTTGACTTCATACACCCAGTTAAAGAGGTGTTAGCTCTGTGTTTAACAGGGCTGTGCTACTAGCCTATATACATTCACTTAGACCACTAACCGTATATCTGCCCTACTCTAGCCTCTATGTACCTCGGACTCCCTTAACATGTAACTACATGTAACAATATGACCTGATAAGCCACAACATTGTGGGACTGCCTCCCGCTATTATGGGCCACTGCAGGAATCATTGATTTGAATGAAACACTGCGGAGCATATAAATGTATGGCCATACTCTTTGAAATATAGCCATACTCTTTGTAATTAGATACATACCCAGCAGGCACATTCAGAAGAGTGCCGGACACAATAACACTATTTGTGTACTCCCCGATATTTCAGTGTATATGCACGGGGTCCACGGGGCAAAAACCAGGGGGCGCAAGGGGCTACACGGCAAATTTTCACCGAAATAAACGCAGACCCCTATAAAACAAGTCTGTCTATAGTCCCAAAACTACAGTGTGCCTGCGCGACCAGCTAAAAACACACAGAGCAATATCTCTATATGCATGGTGGGCATTAACCCCATCAGTGCCGGAACACCATACATATAATCAGAGCGAGGCAACAACACACTATCAGGGTATATCTATATCCCCACCAACACAATACTCACCCAGCTGGCCACACAGAGCAGCTGGGGACCCTCCGTCTACAGAGGCTGGGTGCATGGCTGATTCTGGCGGTGCATCTACTCGCGGGACCACACACTGCCTATGACATCACTAAAGTCCAGAGACATAAAAGAACTAAGCTTTAGGCATAGGGTGTAATACATTCCAGCACCACCAGATGTCACATTTGAGTGGCTCACATCCACTACAGCAGCGTTTCCCAAATGGTGGGTCGCGACCCGGCACCGGGCCACGGCACCAAAATTGCCGGGTCGCAGCGAGGCTGGCCGCGCGGTGTCTCCTCCCAGCCCCCCCTCCTGCCGCTCGAGGTCTCCTCCCAGCCCCCCCTCCCGCCGCTCGAGTTAAAAAAAATAGCAGCGATTCCCCCTGCGGTCCCGCGCGCATGCGCAGGGCAAGCAGTGACAGCTCCCTTCCTCCCCCCCGCTCCCAACGTGGGACGGAGGCGGAAGTACTATCTCCTCTGCGGCCCGCTTCCTCCCGCGGCCCGCTTCCATAGCTCACCACCCGTGGCACCCCCTCCCGAGCCCACCTCCCGTGGCACCCCCTCCCGAGCCCACCTCCCGGGGCACCCCCTCCCGAGCCCACCTCCCGTGCCACCCCCTCCCGAGCCCACCTCCCGTGCCCCCAAGCCCACCTCCCGTCCCGGGCAGCAGGGGATATCGGGGGCAGCAGGGGAAAGCGTCCGGCCTCAAGGTAAGTCACCCCACCCAGTCACTGTCACCCACCCAGTCACTGTCACCCACCCAGTCACTGTCACCCACCCAGTCACTGTCACCCACCCAGTCACTGTCACCCACCCAGTCACTGTCACCCAGTCACTGTCACCCACCCACCCAGTCACTGTCACCCAGTCACTGTCACCCACCCAGTCACTGTCACCCACCCACCCAGTCACTGTCACCCACCCACCCACTGTCACCCACCCACCCACTGTCACCCACCCAGTCACTGTCACCCAGTCAGTCACCCACCCAGTCACTGTCACCCACCCAGTCACTGTCACCCACCCAGTCACTGTCACCCACCCAGTCACTGTCACCCACCCAGTCACTGTCACCCACCCAGTCACTGTCAACTGTCACCCACCCAGTCACTGTCAACTGTCACCCACCCACCCACTGTCACCCACCCACCCAGTCACTGTCACCCACCCACACAGTCACTGTCACCCACCCACCCAGTCACTGTCAAGTCACTGTCACCCACCCAGTCACTGTCACCCACCCACCCAGTCACTGTCACCCACCCACCCAGTCACTGTCACCCACCCAGTCACTGTCACCCACCCACCCACTGTCACCCACCCACCCACTGTCACCCACCCACCCAGTCACTGTCACCCACCCAGTCACTGTCACCCACCCACCCAGTCACTGTCACCCACCCACCCAGTCATTGTCACCCACCCAGTCACTGTCACCCACCCACCCACTGTCACCCACCCACCCAGTCACTGTCACCCACCCAGTCACTGTCACCCACCCACCCAGTCACTGTCACCCACCCACCCAGTCACTGTCACCCACCCAGTCACTGTCACCCACCCACCCAGTCACTGTCACCCACCCAGTCACTGTCAACTGTCACCCACCCACCCACTGTCACCCACCCACCCAGTCACTGTCACCCACCCAGTCACTGTCACCCACCCACCCAGTCACTGTCAAGTCACTGTCACCCACCCACCCAGTCACTGTCACCCACCCAGTCACTGTCACCCACCCACCCAGTCACTGTCACCCACCAAGTCACTGTCACCCACCCAGTCACTGTCACCCACCCAGTCACTGTCACCCACCCACCCACTGTCACCGTCAAGTCACTGTCACCCACCCAGTCACTGTCACCCACCCAGTCACTGTCACCCACCCAGTCACTGTCACCCACCTAGTCACTGTCACCCACCCAGTCACTGTCAAAGTCACTGTCACCCACCCAGTAACTGTCACTGTCACCCACCCAGTCACTGTCAACCACCCACCGTCTCCCACACACCCACCGTCTCCCACACACCCACCCAGTCACTGCCTCCCACCCAAGTGTCCCAGTCCCCCCTCCCACCCAGTCCCCCCTCCCACCCACCGAGTACCAGTCCCCCCTCCCACCCACCCAGTCCCAGTCCCCCCTCCCACCCACCAGTCCCAGTCCCCCCTCCCACCCACCCAGTCCCAGTGCTAGTCTCCCCCACCCAGTCCCACCCAGTCCCAGTCCCCCCTCCCTTCCACCCAGTCCCCCCTCCCACCCAGTCCCAGTCCCCCCTCCCACCCACCCAGTCCCAGTCCCCCCTCCCACCCAGTCCCAGTCCCCCCTCCCACCCACCCAGTCCCAGTCCCCCCTCCCACCCACCCAGTCCCAATCTCCCCCCCTCCCACCCACCCAGTCCCAGTCCCCCCCTCCCACCCACCCAGTCCCAGTCCCCCCTCCCACCCACCCAGTCCCAGTCCCCCCCGAAGTCCCAGTCCCCCCCTCCCACCCACCCACCCACCCAGTCCCCTCAATGTCCCCTCACCCACCCACCCAGTCCCAGTCCCCTCTCCCACCCACCCAGTCCCCCCTCCCACTGTCCCAGCCCCCCTCCCCCCCAGTCCCCCCTCTCCCCTCCCACCCAGTACCCCCCCCACCCACCCAGTCCCAGTCCCCCCCTCCCACACCCAGTCCACCCCCTCCCACCCACCCAGTTCCCCCCCTCCCACCCACCCAGTTCCCCCCCTCCCACCCACCCAGTTCCCCCCTCCTCCCACCCACCCAGTCCCTGCCCCCCCCTCCAGTCACTCACATCCGTCATTGCCTGTAATTCACTGTTTGTGTCTGTGTACGTATAGGGGAGAGCGAGTGTGTGTGTGTGTGTGTGTGTGTGTATCAGGGGCTGTGTGCGTGTGTATCTGTATCAGTGTCTGTGTATCAGAGAGTGTGTGTGTATCAGTGGCTGTGTGTGTGTGTGTATATATCAGTTTGTGTGTGTGTGTATCAGTATCAGTGTGTGTGTATCAGAGAGTGTGTGTGTATCAGTGGCTGTGTGTGTGTGTGTATATATCAGTTTGTGTGTGTGTGTATCAGTATCAGTGTGTGTGTGTGTATCAGTATCTGTGTGTCAGTGTCTGTGTATCAGTGTCTGTGTATCAGTGTCTGTGTGTATCAGTGTGTGTGTGTGTATCAGTGTCTGTGTGTGTGTATCAGAGAGTGTGTGTGTATCAGTGTCTGTGTGTGTGTGTATCAGTGTGTGTGTGTGTGTGTGTGTATCAGTATCAGTGTGTGTGTGTGTATCAGTATCTGTGTGTCAGTGTCTGTGTATCAGTGTCTGTGTATCAGTGTCTGTGTGTATCAGTGTGTGTGTGTGTATCAGTGTCTGTGTGTGTGTATCAGAGAGTGTGTGTGTATCAGTGTCTGTGTGTGTGTGTGTATCAGTGTGTGTGTGTGTGTGTGTAGCAGTGTCTGTGTGTGTGTGTGTAGCAGTGTCTCTGTGTGTGTGTGTGTGTAGCAGTGTGTGTGTGTGTGTAGCAGTGTCTCTGTGTGTGTGTGTGTGTGTAGCAGTGTGTGTGTGTGTGTGTAGCAGTGTCTCTGTGTGGCTGCGTGTGTGTGTGTGTCAGTGGCTGCGTGTGTCAGTGGCTGCGTGTGTGTCAGTGGCTGTGTGTGTGTGTGTGTGTGTATCAGTGGCTGTGTGTGTGTCTGTGCAGGCCCTATAGGCCAGTATAGGCGATAAAATTTTTAGTGGGTCACGAAGGAGAAGTTCAAAAATAACCGGGTCACGGAAAAAAAAAGTTTGGGAAACCCTGCACTACAGGATATACATTGATTTACCTTGATGTACTACAAAGATATACTTAACATCTAATACACCACAGTGAATTAACATTAGCTATACCTGCTGAAGGGCCCAGAATAATTCCTCTGGTCCTACTTCTGTGACATAACTAGTATCTTTTAATATAGTAAATACTGTTTCTTTATTATTTGCTATTTTTATTGCACAATCACAAAATTTGATTAAAATATTTATTATTTTGCTAAACACATTTTTTCCCCTGACCACATTTATTCCATAACGGTCTGCGGTGCGCCTATAAAGGGATTCTATTCTGTGTACCTCTCTAGATACACTCATTGTCTGCTGGTGGTTCTATAAGAAAACAAGATTAGTTTGGGTGTTTGACTCGCATAACTGCAAAATAATCAGATATTCCCTCCTTGCAAATTTCAAAGACACCAAAATATCTCCTCTACTCACTTAACAAGCGTGGATCCATGCTGGCAGTGGGCAGTGCTGCTCTGGGAGGTGCTGGCAGTGGGCAGTGCTGCTCTGGGAGGTGCTGGGAGTGGGCAGTGCTGCTCTGGAGGTGCTGGCAGTGGGCAGCGCTGCTTTGGAGGGGCTGGCAGTGGGCAGTGCTGCTCTGGAGGGGCTGGCAGTGGGCAGTGCTGCTCTGGAGGTGACAAGATAACACCCCTTTGTGCAGACAAAGGTGAAAAGGTACTCACCAGAGACAGGATATGGAACAGTTTCACTCTTTATTGGGGTCAGATGTTCCTCTGTGTCTATCTCTTCTTTCTCTGATTTAATCTCTAAACTCTCCAGCACAACCACTGGGAAACCTGGCAATAAGGGAAACCCATCATGTAAAGCTGGGAGTGGGGGCGCTTCTTGTGATTTCACCTCCTCTGATATTGGTATAATATAATACCTCTTGTACAAAAATGTATTACTAGCCCTTCTGGCAGAAATTGACAAAGAGTTGAAGATATATAATCTTTTTATCTTCTAGTTGTTCAATAAGAAAACAAGATTAGTTTGGGTGTCTGACTCACATAAACTTCACATCAGATATTCCCCCCTTGCAGAATTCAAAGAACCCAAAATATCTCCTTAACTCACTTAAGCGTGGATCCATGCTGGTAGTGGGCAGCGCTGCTCTGGGAGGTGCTGGCAGTGGGCAGTGCTGCTCGGGAGGTGCTGGCAGTGAGCAGTGCTGCTCTGGAGGTGCTGGTAGTGGGCAACGTTCATCTGGAGGGGCTGGCAGTGCTGCTCTGGAGGTGCTGGTAGTGGGCAGTGCTGCTCTGGAGGTGCTGGCAGTGGGCAGTGCTGCTCAGGAGGTGCTGGTAGTGGGCAGTGCTGCTCTGGAGGTGCCGATAGTGGGCAGTGCTGCTCTGGGAGGTGCTGGCAGTGGGCGGTGCTGTTCTGGAGGTGCTGGCAGTGGGCGGTGCTGCTCTGGAGGTGCTGGCAGTGGGCGGTGCTGCTCTGGAGGTGCTGGCAGTGGGCGGTGCTGCTCTGGAGGTGCTGGCAGTGGGCAGTGCTGCTCTGGGAGGTGCTGGCAGTGGGCAGTGCTGCTCTGGAGGTGCTGGCAGCGGGCGGTGCTGCTCTGGGAGGTGCTGGCAGTGGGCAGTGCTGCTCTGGGAGGTGCTGGCAGTGGGCAGTGCTGCTCTGGAGGTGCTGGCAGCGGGCGGTGCTGCTCTGGAGGTGCTGGCAGTGGGCGGTGCTGCTCTGGAGGTGCTGGCAGTGGGCGGTGCTGCTCTGGAGGTGCTGGCAGTGGGCGGTGCTGCTCTGGAGGTGCTGGCAGTGGGCGGTGCTGCTCTGGAGGTGCTGGCAGTGGGCGGTGCTGCTCTGGAGGTGCTGGCAGTGGGCGGTGCTGCTCTGGAGGTGCTGGCAGTGGGCGGTGCTGCTCTGGAGGTGCTGGCAGTGGGCGGTGCTGATCGGAGGTTCCTTGATCTATATTTGTTGGATGACAGCTGTGTCTGTATAAAAGAGAAAACAGAATTGGAATGATCTGTTTTATTGGACAAATATACAGCATTTAGTATGAGCTTTCAAACCTAAGATTATTAACCCCAAAGAGTCGGGGAAGACAGGGGCACCAAAAAAACACATATGGTCCATCCTCAAACAGGAACTTCATTTCAAACACTGCAAAACTTTAATGGCTCAGGATTGTGTCACAACATAACCATCTAGAAAAGTATAACATATATACAAGTGAAGGTGATAATATAAGGCGCAAAACAATAAAGAGTGCTCACTGGTCTTAAAGTAAAAAATAAGGTTGTAAATAATAACAAAATTAAATAAACTAGTATTATAAATGTGAAATACAAATCAATAAAAGATGTCGGAACGCCCTGCTCAAACCCTCTGGTGGGGCCTGTCTCCACGGGTCCAAATACGTCAGAATATGTTCTCACAGTCCAGGGGGAGCATGAAAAAAAGGAGAAACGACAACACCAACTCTAAGTGCAGCTGAATGGTACAGGTGGGTAAATCTGAGGCTGAAATCTTGGCTCTAATGAATGCCTACTCACAAGATAGAAGTGAAATAAGGGCACATAAGCTGTGGTGCTCAGGAGCTCAGGAACGGCTGTCACTCACATAGTCGATAGATGGATGTACCTCAGTAAAGAAGGGATAGCTCCATAGCACAGATCAGTACGTAAATAAAACTTTATATTAAGAAGTGTAAAAAAACGCACTTACAAAGTAACAATATTAAAAAGGCACATCACACTCTCAAGTGTTAGGAGGAGACTGCGCATCACACTGCCCACCACCCCGCCGCTTCTGAACGCTCTTCCGGTCTCTGCTCCTGGGTCAGTGTCTAGCAAGCAGATGGTAGCTGCTAGTTTGCCAACAGAAACCACACCCCTGATGAAGAGGAACCGCCTCGAAACTAGTAGGGTGGTTTTTGCAATACTGTGGGCGGGCAGCACTAGCTCCAGCTCAAACCAATCTCTATACCCAATTCTGCGACTACCGTTCGGAAAGCAGTGATGTCACGACGTGGTGACGTGGCGGCGCATTGTCTATCTGATGCGGAGGCACGGGGAGATTTGAGGTGCCACCGGACGGGTCAGTCGGGTGGACGCGAAAGCAGGAACGTGGGACTCCACACACAGACTGTTCCTGGACTTCAGCAACCACTATACCTTCTGGTCTTTATGCACAATGATCTTGTAAGTGCCTTTAATACTGCACTATGAGGTGTGCGCTTTTCTGATTTTTTATCTTTATATAAAAGGAATGCCTGGGAAACACTGACATTTTACTCACTGATTATTTACTTTCCCCTGGTCTCTCAATGTCAGCACATGACATGAGGGAATAGGCTCTGCCCATCTGAAGGTAGGACACAGCCTTCTGACCTGCTCACACCCTTATCAGCCCGTCCTATTATGACGGGATCACTGCTTCCCGACCCAGATAATTTCCAGCGGAATAGTTATATTCTGATACTGAATCAAAAGCACTATTCTCTGTGTTATATCTGTGGAACGTATCTACACGTATAATACAAGTATTGTAAACACAAGAAAGGCTTTGAGAGTGTAAATAATAATAATATTTATTATAATATATATAAAAAGATAACATAAGGAGATATATATATATATAGATATATATATATATATCTATATATATATATATATATATAATCAAAGGCTCCTTACCAGGCAGACCAGAGAATCCAGGGAATCCAAAGCAGGCACAGCAAGGAAGAGACAGCACACTTGTTAGCAAAAAGAATTGTATTAGTGAAGCAGGCACAAAACACCAACGTGTTGGTGTTTTGTGCCTGCTTCACTAATACAATTCTTTTTGCTAACAAGTGTGCTGTCTCTTCCTTGCTGTGCCTGCTTTGGATTCCCTGGATTCTCTGGTCTGCCTGGTAAGGAGCCTTTGATTATATTCATTCATATGGGACTAAGCACCTGTCTTCATCTGTATTTGTGTGCCATCTGCTCTGTTACCTATATATATATATAGATATATATATCTCTCTCAACCCCGTTATATCGTGATCCGATACAATGCGGATCCCCTTATAACGCGGTGTGAGCTTGCTCCCAATAAATTAGAGAAATGGCAAAAGCGCTCAAATGCCAGGCCAATGATGATATAATGCCAGAGCCACCATCCAAAGGAAATCCGTAATCACAAATATAGAGTAGCGATAATGCAACAACAATAATGGGTACAGTCCTCCTGAAGACAGGAAGTGGGTAGTACAAGCCCACCCACGATCAATCTCATTGGCAGGTTCACCTATGTTCACCTATGTTGGCAAAAGTACTCACGTTCCTTCGTGTGGCTGTGCAGCTTCCAATGCGCTCCTTCCAATTTTTTACTCCTCCCAATAAATTGCACAGTCACACACATAAGTACATTTATTATACCGTAAAACAAATACCTGTATACTGCTGCTCAGGGAGGCGTGCTTTTGCCCAGTCATGTGGGTGGTACGGCACGCTCTGGTGACGTCTCTGGCAGGCTGTGCGACATCTAGAGGATGCCGGGGTCGGACTCCATGAAGTAGAGCCTGCTGGAGTGGAGAAGGCTGCTGTTGCTGTGTGACACCGGGACATCACCGCCTCCCTATAGTGCTCCCTGCTGCAAGAAGCTTGTCCAACCCACCCCCCTCCCACCATACAGTTTCCCCTCAGTCTAACCTTTCCCCCCCCCGACTCCTTGCATATAGCGCCTCAGCGATGGCTGACCAGGACCCCATGTCCGTGGTGTTGGATCCCCAGCTGTGAAGCTGCTCCGGGAAAGTCCTGCGTGGGGGTGCCGCTGCGCCGTCGGGTCTGGGACAGCTGGGAGAGTTATCTCAGCTCTCCCCCTAAGGCAGACGCGGAACCCAGATCGGCCAAAATTGTTTTTTTTTTCACAATCTGCTTATAACGCAATCGCATTATGTGGACCCCAAGCACTGCGTTATAACGGGGTTCAGTTGTATATACGTATATATATTTTCTAAGTAGTTATGTGAAATAATGATATAAGCTTGAGGAAGTAGGAACATACCAACAGCAATTCCCTATGCCCTCCGTTTAGGCTCCATCTATATAGAGGCAATTAGTACTTCCTCTTTCATTAGACGTCTCTTCAATCAAAATATGATCTGGGACTTCTTCACATCGGCTGTTTTAGGAGAATTGAGTCGTGGGTCAAGAGTTGCTGACGGAGCAGGATTTGGAGGGTGAATACAGCAAAGGTAACAAACCCATTAGTTGTATGTTATTTAATTATGTATTTTTTTAGGATGCCCATTAACTGCCAATGTGCTTATCTGTGCCCCTTTATGGGTATAGATAATCAGTGACAAGCAATGCAGATTTAGGCAAATGTTTGTTTTTACTGCATTGTAATGTATTGTATTTTGTGTTTTTTATTTAGGTTGCCCATTCATTGTCAGTGTGGCAATCTATGCCCATATTCTGGGCATGGCTTATCAGTCACTGGCTTTACTGTCAAATGCTTGTTTTATTTAAATGTAATGTGTTTTATTTTGTGGCTATTTTTTTAAACTTGCCCATTCATTGCCGTTGTGGCAATCCATGCCCATATTGGGGGCATGGTTTACCACTGTGATAATCAATGGGTAGCAGGGGTTGGGGGTGGGGGTAGTTGCCTCAGGGCGGGTGGTAAGGCCTTCCGATGGGTAGCAGGGGTGGGGGGTTAACCGCTCAATTACTATAGCGGTTGCTAACTGCCAAGTTGACTATGGGGTTAGTGACCATTAGCTTGTTTTTTATTGTAACGTTGCTGCCCACGGAGGGCACTGAGGAAGACTAGGACGGCCTTCATCCTGGCCGGGATAAGTAGAACTTTAATTTATTTTATGCTGGCCGGATGTTTTTTTTGTTTTTTTTTACAAATCATAAGGGTGGGAGGGGGCTACAGAAAACAGAAAGGGGGGGGATTACATCCAATTGGTCTCCACGCAGGGAGTGTACAGTCAAATATACATACATGTACCGATATTAGCGTCGCTTCAGCCTGTTTGGGTGATAATCAGGGCTCCTGTCAGGGGTCAGTTTGAGTTTTGGCCCATATGTCTCCAAAGGGTCCCGTATTGTCAAAAATCTGTTGTACCTGCCGTGTATTAGGAAAGTGAGTCGCTCCATGGTCATTATGTGGTTCAGTTTGTGCTTTACTGCTATTATGGGTGGGGGGGTCATTCTGTTTCCAGTGTTTTGCGACCCCTGCCTTAGCTGCTGACAGGATTTGAGTTACTAAAAAGGTCCATATGCCTCTCCATGTCCTCTACTGGTTTCAAAATTAGCACACTATCCATGTCCCATGGCAAGTCTATTACCAGTACTCCTTTTATTAATCTTCTGACCCTTCCCCAGAAAAGGATGACCGTGGGACAGGACCACCATATATGCTTGTATGTGCCTATCTGTCCACAGTTCTGCCAACACACGGGGGAGGCTAGTGAGAAAAGAGTGCAGGAGCGCAGGTGTGTAGTACCATCTGTGCAGTATTTTTAGGTTAGTTTCCCTAACTGCTGAGCATCTAGAGGCTCTGGCTATCCTATCATATATACATCCTCCCAGTCATAGTCTAGTGATCTAGCTATGGTCTTTTTCCTAGTCTGAGATGTTTTTACTTGTTTGCACCCCAAGGCTAAGGACCAGCTGCGGGGCCACCAGCTCCTTTCCTCCAGTCTGGAGGTCCCCGCTGGCTCCTTCCGACGTGGCTGACTGCGTGCTGTGACGCGTCAGCCAGACGATGCTGCAAGCTTCTGGTGATCAGAAGCGCTGACGCATCAAGTGGTGCAGCAGTCAGCCAATGAGGAGGGGAGGGAGGCGGCTACAGGGAGGGAGGCGGCTACGGGAGGGAGGCGGCTTCCCTCTCCCCGTGTTTGCTGGATATATGACGGGGCTCACTGTCTCTCCCTGAGATGGAGGGGGGAGGGCTGTGACATCAGCGACATCCGCGGGACCGCACAGCCTGGAGAGGGACATTACCCCGTCATGGCCACGCCCCCGACTCATCTTGGCCACACACCCCCGCGCTGAAAAAAGTCAGCTGCAGAGAGCGAATAGTAAAGGGGATAGTGGGCACCCTTGGCGAGTGCCGTTAGTGACTTTGAATGGGGGTGGTGTAACCCGACATGCACACTGTGGCTTTTATGCCATTAATAAAATTTTCATGAAGACACACCTCTTTGAGGATCCGGAACATAAAAGGCCGTGCCACCCTGTCGAAAGCCTTCTCTGCGCCCAGCCCCAAGACCAACGTGGGCTTTTGGTTTGTATTACTATTGTGTATGATGTTAACGATCCTACGTATGCTGTCTGAGGCTTGACGCTCTGGGATGAAGCCCACCTGGTCTGTGAGAACGAGAGGGTTTAATACTCTGTTCAGCCTAGGGGCCAGATTTTTAGCAAAACGTTTTAATGTCCGTGTTTATCAGGGAGAAGGGTCTGTAGCTTGGGCATAATGAGGGGTCTTTCCCTTCTTTCATAATTACAATAATTGAGGCTTCCAGCAGTTCGCTCGGCAAGCCTCCCCCCTCCAAAATTTTATTAAACCATCTGACCAGGTACGGTTTCAGTATTGATTCAAACTTTTTATAGTAAAGGTTGGAGAACCCATCCGGTCCTCGGCCCTTATTGCTTTTAAGGGTTTTGATGGTTTCAGAGACTTCCTCTGCTGTTATTAGGGAGCCTAGCATCTGAATTGTCTATCTTAGATAAACTAGTTATTTTTATATACTGATCTATTTTTGCTTCTAGGTCCGTGCTTCTTTGGCAGGTTTCGTCAGATTGTATAGACTACTCTAGTATGTCATGAATTCCCCATTGATTTCGGCTGGATTATATGTTAACACATCCTTGCTATTCTTTATGCTGCAAATATTTAGGCTGGCAATATTGTTTCTGAGTTTAGCAGCAAGGTACCTGTCTGTTTTATTACCCTTCTCGTAGGAGATCTGGCCAGTCCAGCGCATTGCTTTCTCCGTATCCTCCATCAATATATTCTTAAGTTCTGCTCTATCTTTGTCTATTTTACCCCTGATGACGTCTGTTGGCTTTTATTGAAACGCCTCTTCGCTTTCCCTGATGCCGTCATTTAGTCTATTTATTCTCCTACTTTTCTCTCTTTTTCTATGGGAGGTAATGCTGATTATTCTACCTCTTAGTGTGACTTTATGTGCGGCCCATAGTATGCTCTCTCCTACTCTCTCCTAGCTTCCTTAGTCTCAGGAAAGCCGAGCAAGAGTTCTTTCAGATGCCAACGAGGGCTGGCCGGTCTCTGGTGTATAGCTCTTTATATCAGTGTCACCGGAGCGTGGTCCGACCATGTGATATTATCCATCTCAGCTTTCACGATACGGCCTGCCATGTCTCTAGATGTGAATATGTATGTAACGCTTGCGCTTCCACGCACAAGCCTAGACAAGGAGGGGGACCCGGTAGCGAGGTGGGGAAGCCGCAGGAGACACGAGAAAGTTGCTGCGCAGCTGGGGAGCGGTGCTCATCATCAGCCAGGCTCCGAAGCACAGTGGGACAGCTGCTAGTGCGCGCGTGCTCTGTTAGCTGAGCGGAGGTGTGCGCACTCTCAGGCACCAGCACGCGGGTCCGCTATGCCACCCGTGAGGAGGTAAGGAGAGCAGAGTCAAGAGCACAAGGTTACAATGGTGGGTTGCTTCCTGGAGGACGTCCAGCCTCCATAAAGGCATAGTGCCAGTAACTGAAGAGAAAAGCAATACTAAATTCAAAGTAAGGGTTCTTTAGTTAAATGCTTTGGCCAAAGTATTGTAAGCCTGCTACCACGTCAAGGTAAACCCTAATCAGCAGGTCCTACACTACCCGCAACAGTAAACTATACCTCAGTAATAGAAAGAGTAATGTCCCAGTCTTCCGGAAAGCCAAAGGAGAGCAAGTAGAGGTCCCAGTGGAAATCCAGGCAGGAGCAGCATGCGATGGCCGGAACAAAAGGCATAAAGTACTGGAGTAGTACTTTGCATGACCCAGGGCAGGTAGCAACTGCCTGTTATTTAAATGGCAGCGGCAGCTGTTAGCAATAAGATTCAGAGTAAGTCTTACTTCCTGTCAGGAGGAAGAGGGCAGGATTTGCCAGAAAGTAAGATGGCGTTGCTTGCTTCAGTATGCTTGAAGTCAACTCCTGTTGATGAGATAAGGCAGGAGGTGGGCGGAGGCGCTGCCTCTACAGAAACAGGGAAGGGTTCAGGAAACAGACAGACATTAGATAGTCTTGACTTGTAGCTGGAGAGCGGCGCACGCCGTCACGTGTACACGCCACACGTGAGAGGTGCGCGACGCGACCGGGGCTCCGTGGCACTAGTAGAAGAACCGTGGGTGCGTTCGCGCTCTGTAAGGAGATCGGGGATCTGAGATGCGGCAGGTAAGGAGGGAACACGCCGCAGGGGGCATGTTCCCCAATTCCTTACAATGTAGTCAATACGCGTATATTGTTTGTGGGGGGCCGAGTAGAACGAGTAATCTCTTGTTGTGGGGTTCATCAACCTCCAAGTGTCGACCAGCCCACACACATTGTTTTTCAGAGCCTTTGAGCTTTTTAGTTGATGGATATTCCTTATCAGGGGTTCTCGTCCTATCTTTACTACAGTCTACAATGATATTTAGGTCTCCTCCTAGCATTAGATATCCCTTCCTATGATGGATAGTCTCAAAAGCCTTATTAATGAAGTTTTCTTGATCTTCATTATGAGCATACAGGCTCCCTATGGTTAATTCTGCTGAGCCTATTTTGCCAGTAATAATTAGCATTCTGTCTGCCTTGTCTCTTTATCTTTTCAGTTGCAAAGGGGACACTGATTTTAATCAAGATGGTTACACCTGCCTTTTTGATTTTCGCTGGCGAATGGTAGATTTGATGGAAGTGTTTGTCCCTTTGCCTAGTTACATCCTCTCTATTCAGGTGTGTTTCCTGAATCATGTATACAGTATATCACCTAGTTTAAAGTCCCTGAACATCAGCCTCCTTTTCATGGGCGAGTTTAGGCTTTTAACTTTTGGGTAATTACTTTTAGGCTGCTAGCCGTTCCTTTGTATAAAGTATATTATAGGGGGTTTCTCCATGGTTGGCCTCTCCGCCCTATTATCTTTTTGAGAGTTCCCTTCTGTTTTCTGACTTTGGTTAACTGTGTGAGTGTGGGTGGATCCCGGTTAGGATGGGGTAGGGAAACAATGGGGGGAAACAAAAATGACAATGGGGGTCATTACCTGGGTGTAGATTAGGGCCCTCATTTAACTTGGGCCTTTGACTCGCCGGTGTTTTTTTGGGTCATGCAGAGTCTAAGAAAAAGGTGTGTTTAGGGTGCACGGTGGTACTTGCATTCTGACAGACGTCCTGTATCCGTGCATGTTGATTCTACCCCTGCTGTGTAGCGGTTATTATGTGTAGCGGGCTCTTCGACCTTCAGAGGAGGTGTCCAAACTTTATACCTCGTACGAGAGAACAATGGTTAACCTTTAACAGACTATGTAACATAGAAACATAAACCGCATCAACATTAACGAGCTGGGCCCCTCAGGATCAACTCCCTGGGTGATTGAGTGATTCCCGGTCTTTCCCCTTATTTCGCGTCTCCCAGGCTATCCCCTCTTTACGAGTGAGACAGCCTGGGTTCCCTAGTCAGGCGATCCCTTTGGGACTGATCTAACCACTCTAATTTCTTACAAATAAAAAGTGTCAATGTAAGAAATCCAATTTAGCAATAATTATATTGTAATGAATGAATCTGTTATCAAAGGCAGAATGTTAAAGTATACAGTATAATAGTCTGGATTTTCCTTCATCTCTATATATTTGTCTGAGATATATATATATACAGGTAAACCCCGTTATAACGCGGTCCTCGGGGTCCACCCCGAGACCACCGCGTTAATAACGGGGTCGCGCTAATTAAAAAAAAAAATGGCCACCGCGCGCCTGTTCAGGAGGGAGTGAGGAGGGAAGGAAGGAAGAGGTGTCTGGAAGCCCTACATGTGGGCCACATGCCTCCTCCCTCTCCCTCCCAGCCCCCTCCCTCTCCCTCTCCCTCCCAGCCCCTTCCCGCGAGAGAACAGAAGAAAAAAAAACTGCCGGAAGTCGTCATCAGCTCCGGCGCGAGAGGGAGGCCCGGGGAACAGGTGATCAGCCGCCTGGACCCCCGCAGCACCAACCCCCCCAGCACCGTCACCACCCTCCCCCTCGCAGGACCGGGCCCCCTCGCCCCGCCGTAGCGCAGGGTCGTCCTGCCACTCCGCCGCAGCGCAGGGCCCCGACCAATGACGTCTCGCCCCCCGCCCCAGGCCGTACCGCCAACCTACCTGCCCCCCCGCGCTGCACCGGGCCATCCCACCAGCCCCCGCAGCATCGGGGGCCCCCGCAGCCATCACCCCCCTCCACCGCAGCACCACCCCCAGCGGCACGCAGCGCCCCCCCCCTGTAGCCACATGCCTCACCAATCATCCCCAAGGTAAGGCTGATTTATGTGTGTGTGTGTGTGTGTGTGTGTGTGTGTGTGGTGTGAGCAATGAGCAGTGTGTCAGTGTGTGCAATGAGCAGTGTGTGTCAGTGTGAGCAATGAGCAGTGTGTGTGCAGTGTGTGTCAGTGTGTGTCAGTGTGTGCAGTGTGCAGTGTGTGTCAGTGTGAGCAATGAGCAGTGTGTGTGCAGTGTGCAGTGTGAGCAATGAGCAGTGTGCAGTGTGTGTGCAGTGTGTCAGTGTGTGCAGTGTGAGCAATGAGCAGTGTGTGTGCAGTGTGCAGTGTGTGCAGTGTGAGCAATGAGCAGTGTGTCAGTGTGTGCAGTGTGAGCAATGAGCAGTGTGTGTGCAGTGTGCAGTGTGTGTGCAGTGTGTGCAGTGTGAGCAATGAGCAGTGTGTCAGTGTGTGCAGTGTGAGCAATGAGCAGTGTGTGTGCAGTGTGTGTGCAGTGTGTGTGCAGTGTGTGTGCAGTGTGAGCAATGAGCAGTGTGTGTGCAGTGTGTGTCAGTGTGTGCAGTGTGAGCAATGAGCAGTGTGTCAGTGTGTGCAGTGTGAGCAATGAGCAGTGTGTGTGCAGTGTGCAGTGTGCAGTGTGTGTGCAGTGTGAGCAATGAGCAGTGTGTGTGCAGTGAGTGTGTGCAGGGAAAACCGCGTTATAACCGAATCGCGGTATAGCGAGGCGCGTTATAACGGGGTTTACCTGTATATATCTGATTGTAGGTTCGGTTTATTGAACATTGGAGAATACATTTCCATATGTATTGGAGAATTACATAGAAGATACAATGCAGTTGTTCCAATATTTCTGTAGATTTTGTTACATGTGAAGTATTCTAAGTAAAAGGTCTGACAGACAGAATTGACCCAAAAGGTCAATTCGTGGCCTCAACTTGTTGAACAGCTGTAAGTCCTAACTGGGAAAAATGCTGTCATAAGACTTTTCCATTCAGCAAGTTTGAAACTACTTATATGTTCAGGGGTAGTTCATATGACATCAGTAATGTAGGTGAATACCATGTTGAGATATAACATTTTAAAGGTTAAAATGGCTGACTGGGTTACATAGTTACATAGTAGATGAGGTTGAAAAAAGACGTACGTCCATCAAGTTCAACCTATGCTAAATTTAGACAACAGATACTTTATCCTATATCTATACTTACTTATTGATCCAGAGGAAGGCAAACAAAAACCCCATTAAGGGGAAAAATTAATTCCTTCCTGACTCCAAGAATTGGCAATTGGATTAATCCCTGGATCAACATCCTTCCCATGTATACTTATTTTGTATATCCCTGTATACCTTTCCCATCTAAAAAGATGTCCAACCTTTTTTTGAACAAATCTATTGTATCTGCCATCACAGTCTCCATGGGTAATGAATTCCACATTTTAACTGCCCTTACTGTAAAGAACCCTTTCTTTTGTTGCTGGTGAAATTTCCTTTCCTCCAACCTTAAGGGATGGCCCCGAGTCCTTTGTACTGCCCGTGGGATGAATAGTTCTTTTGAAAGCTCCTTGTATTGTCCCTGAATATATTTGTATATAGTTATCATATCCCCTCTTAGACGCCTCTTTTCTAATGTAAATAAATCTAATTTAGCTAGCCTCTCCTCATAAGTTAGAATGTCCATCCCCTTTATTAATTTGGTGGCTCTTCTCTGCACTCTCTCTAGTTCCATAATGTCTTTTCTTAGGATTGGTGCCCAAAATTGTACTCCATATTCAAGGTGTGGTCTTACTAATGCTTTGTAAAGGGGCATAATTATGTTTACTTCCCTTCCATCCATTGCCCGTTTGATGCAAGATAAGATCTTGTTTGCCTTTGCAGCTACTGCATGACATTGGGCACTATTGCTAAGCCTGCTGTCTACAAGCACTCCTAAATCCTCCTCCATCAAGGATTCCCCCAATATATCTCCATTTAATTTGTAAGTCACCTTTTTATTCTTGTATCCCAAATGCATAACCTTACATTTATCTGTATTAAACCTCATCTGCCATTTACCTGCCCACGTTTCCAGTCTCTCCAAGTCCTTCTGAAGAGAAATTACATCCTGCTCTGATTCTATTACCTTACACAATTTAGTATCATCAGCAAAGATGGAGACTTTGCTCTCGATCCCAACCTCAAGGTCATTAATAAAAAAGTTAAAAAGCAGGGGTCCCAGTACCGATCCTTGAGGTACTCCACTCACGACTTTAGCCCAACCTGAAAAAGTTCCATTTATGACAACCCTCTGTTGTCTGTCCTTTAACCAGTTTTCAATCCAGGTGCATATATTATTACTGAGTCCAATTTTCTTCATTTTGTACACCAACCTCGTGTGAAACCGTATCAAAAGCCTTTGCAAAATCTAAGTAGACCACATCAACTGCATTACCCTGGTCTAAATTCCTACTTACCTCCTCAAAGAAACAAATAAGGTTAGTTTGGCAAGATCTATCCTTCATAAATCCATGCTGACTATTACTAATAATTTTGTTTTCCATTAGGTATTCCTGAATATTATCCCGTATTAAACCTTCAAGTAGTTTCCCTACTATTGAAGTCAGGCTTACAGGTCTGTAATTCCCCGGGTGTGATCTAGCTCCCTTTTTAAATATAGGCACCACATCTGCTTTACGCCAATCTTGTGGTACTGAGCCTGTGGAAATGGAGTCCTTGAATATTAAATATAATGGTTTTGCTATTACTAGCTTAACACCTTGAGAACTCTTGGATGTATGCCATCGGGGCCAGGTGCCTTATTTACTTTAATTTTTTCAAGTCGCTTATGAACTTCTTCCTCAGTTAACCAATTATTCATTAATATGGAGGTTGTGGCTTCCTCCTGTGGCGCTACCATTGAACTTGATTCTTCCCTGGTAAACACAGAGGCAAAGAATTTGTTTAATACCTCAGCTTTTTCCTTATCTCCAATAATCTGCCTGCCCATCTCACACTGAAAGGGTCCTATATTTTCTTTTCTCCTTTTTTTGTTATTAAGGTACTTAAAGAACTTTTTAGGGTTGACCTTACTTTCTATTGCAATCCTTTTTTCATTATCCATTTTTGCTAATTTAATTGCCCTTTTGCAATTTTTGTTACATTCCTTATAATTCTGATACGATGTCTCCGTCCCTTCTGACTTAAAGAATCTAAATAAGAATTTATGGATAAATACTGCAGTGAGCTTAGTAAGCTTTAGGAAGGAAGGAAGGCCAGAGGAGACCACCAGGCCGAAGAGTGATAATATCATGAAGAGAAGAAAAGACATGTTAATACCTGGAGAGAATATTAACAGAAAGAAGGTTACTATGTGCAACTATTCTTAAGAATATCAATCTATTTGAAACATCACCATCGTCATTCTTACTATTTTTGTATGTAAGTAATTATTTTCAAAATAAACGTTTTGTTTTTGTGTGCAAACGACAAGAATGCTGAATTCTGTTATGCTGACGTAAATCTATAGAAAAAGCGAATTTAACATTTAACAGTCAACATTCTGTGTTCATAGTTTTCACAAGCTGGAACTTGGCGGGGGGCTAGCACCAAGGTCAGAGGACCAGTGGCATCTCTATGAATTTAGTGAGGGTCTCTCTCTCTCTCTATCGCTACTATGCCCCCTCCCCTGAACTCAGGACTCCGCTCAAGAGGCAAATATAGTTTTGACAACAGTCTATAAGTCCAGGACATTTAAAACCCCGATATTATTCCTCCTAGATCTATTCTCAGCCTCCTCTTGGGCTTCCTGGAGTTGGGTTACCTGTTCCTTCAGTTGGGCTATGCCGGAGTTTACCTCAATCTGTTTTTCTGTTGTGGTCACCATAACTTCCTCCAGCACGGTGGTTCGCTCCTCCGCCGCTGAGATTTCCGATCGGTGACCACTCAGGGCAGTCTGTAGTTCTTCGTGGAATGTCTGCTTGATCTCCTTGACCCATGCCTTCAGGTCGCTTTAATACTTGCCCTGCTCTGTGTCCGAGCCTGACTCGGCTTCTTCTTGATCTTCTGGCTGGTCTTCACTTTCTTTGTCTGGGAGTTTTGGAGTCATATTCTTTTTGCTGAAGAATGATGATGCTCCTGCCTTTTGCGATTTCTTGGGCGCCATGCCACGTTTTTTCCTATGGTCCCTGTTTTTTTATTTATGTGGTCTCCGCTTACGCTTTTTGGGTTAGCTGTTATCTGTCTTGTTTGTAACTTCCAGGAGGGACCCTAGTCTTGTCCCTTCATCTAGATCAGTACCACATTTGCACCTTTTCACTTGGTCATTCTTCTGCTACATGGAATCAGTTGGGTATTCTGGTCAGAGGATGCTGTTCCGCGCCTTTAAAATCAGGGTTCATATCTCTCAACCAGGTCTGTTGGATCTACCTGGACTTATGCTTTGCAGCCCTAATATTCTAAGCACTGAGTCTCCCTTCCTTTTTCCTCCTTGTCGCTGGTATAAGGGGCCTACTACTGCTTGAAGTGATGGTCTTTCTAACGTGCTGGGGGGTGATGGGGTCCCAGTAGGCTCCTATATTGGGGGCTGTGTGGTTCTCTCCCCTCTAATCCGGCCTGTTAGCTCACTTCCAGCTTGCCTCACCCCCTCCAGCGGTCACTGAGGGCTCTACTTCCCTCCAACACCCCCAGTTCCTCTCCCGGCTATCCTCGCTGCTTCGGGGTCCCTGCAGTGCTCCCGCCAGCCGCACGGTCTTGCAGGCCTCCAAGGTGATCCCCGCAAGGGGGGCGGGCCGCAATCTCTCCTCCAGCCTCCGCGCGGCTCACCAGGCTTCTGCTTCACACCTGCACTGGAGCCCGCACCAGCTTAATTGTACCGCCGGTCGGCGTCCAGCTGCTGGCGGCCCTCTTCAAGCGCCGGATTGGGTGCTGCCACCAGGCAAACCTCTGCCACTTCTCCCCCTCCTCCCGGTCTGACTGCCTCACAGGCTGTCGCTGCAAAAGGCCGCTTTACTGACGCTCAGTGGCCATTTTGAGCGCTCGGCCGCATGTGTGGAGGCTCTGCTGCCTTTTGCTGATCTTGTTCCTCACAGTGCCTGGGGTGAGTCCTCCCCCGGCTTTATTCTTTATTTTTTGGGGGGGTTGTTGTGGTTTTATGCGCCCTGATATCTATACTTCTAGGACGGAGCTGCACCTCCACACTTCCTACCAGCTTGAGGTCTTGGCCCAGCACTCCCCTAATGTTTTATTTTTAATTGGCAAATGAGCTATTATCCAGATCTGTAGTTGCCCCCAGGGTGGATGGTTTGACCTCTCGGGTGGGTAGCGGCAGGGGTTAACCCCTTCATTACCATAGCACACCGCTACCCCCAAGAAACCAGGTACTCTGGTTTAACCACTTGATTGCCTTAGCGGCTAGCCGCTAAAGGTAATGAAGTTTATTTTTATTTTATTCACACAGTATGGAAGCAGGGGGTCTCCAGAGCAGATCCACATTCATTTCACCCGCTTCCCGAGTTACAGGCTAGTAGCTGTGTATGTACTAGCGCATAAGTGTTTGTTGTGTGTGTATTCATATCTTACTGCATATGTGTGTACTGTGCACATGCACATTTGCACTATTCCCTGATAACATTCTTTATATAGATCACCAGACATAAAATAGTTACAGCGGTTTTTATATTGATGGGGGGGGGGGTGCCGGCAGTTGCAGAGGCCCCGCGCTCTCCCCCCAGCCATTTAAATGAAATGCCGGGAGACCGCGCGAGGCCTCTGTAACCTCTACTTACCGAAGGTCAGCCAGCTCCAGGACGCGTTACCATGGCAATTTGACGCCGCGGGGTCATGCGAGGTAAGTAGTGGGGTGCACCGAGGAGAGCAGGCACAGGGGGGGGGGGGCGCAGCAAAAAAGTTTGCGCGTCCCTGTATTATATTGTGTTTCTGTATTTCTGCCAGACCTGATGAAGGACCCCGAGAGGTTAGAAAGCTGGTAACATTTCAACTACTTGTTGGTCCAATAAAAGGCATCATATCCCCTCCTCCCTCTCCCTCTCGTTACTGCAAGCAATGTTTCATGGATTCCTACAGCTAATAGTTCTGTATCACCGGATCTTGGACCTTTCTGTTATCTTTGTGTATTTGCACCATTTAGAAAATGAGGGGTTAACCCCTTGTATGCTACAGACGTGAGGCTACCACATGCTTGGGTTTCTATATGGCGGCGCATACACAGAGACCCAGACACAGCACCCACCTCCATGCCAGGGGGCACCCACCTCCATGCCTGGGGGCACCCACCTCCATGCCTGGGGGCACCCACCTCCATGCCTGGGGGCACCCACCTCTATGCCTGGGGGCACCCACCTCTATGCCTGGGGTCACCCTGCTCCCCCTCAGCTGTGGTTTGGAGGGCTCGGTGTTTCACTTCTAAGGGTGAGCTTATAGTGCCGGTGATGCGACCGCGTGACGTCAGCCGTCGCCGTTGTAATAGCGATTCCTGCTTATCGTGCAGGAGACAAGAGAGGGGGCGACCGGAGGGGGGCGTGGCCGGTTCGCCCTCATTGGCTGAACCGCTCACGTGCCGCTGATAACACGCGGCGGCAGTCGTCGAATTTTTTTTAAATACTTTGACTTCCAGCGATCGCTCCGTCGCTCTGCAGCGCCGTCACGCTATGCCCACTATGGGCACCCGCGACAGACTGCATGTACTTGCTGCGCGATGTCGCAGTCGCCAGCACTATAAGAGCAGCATCTCCAGTTCTGCACAGACCTCCCCCCTCTCACCCCCTCCTCTCTTCTCCCCCCCCCTCTCCCCTCTCTTACCCCCCTCTCTCCCCTCTCCCCGCAGATCTATTCTTTAAAACTAGGACACTTGTATGGAGAATGAAAGTGTGTCGTGTTTCTGATGGCCTAGGCATGTAATGGGTTAATTTATGTCTCTTAGTAAAAATGTCTTGTTGCTGTAATTGGGCCGCGCTTATAGTGCCGGCGACGTCAGGCTACGGTCAAATTAAGATGACTTCCGGCGATCGCGACCAAGCCGCCGCGCCGTGATTACTATAAGCGCACGCGACGTCGCCGGCACTATAAGCGCAGCCTAATGCTTACATCGTCTGACACTTCCGGTATATAGTTTGTTGTGAGTTTCAGACAGCTTATTTCCTCTGCTTCAGCTCGGAAGCTTATTTCCTCTGCTTCAGCTCGGACGGTGCTTCCTCTTTTACATGTCAGCCTCACACAGAGAAGCTATAGCCCATAACACACACATGATGCTGCCCCTGTGGTAATGAAGGAGTTAAACTCCAACCAATACTCCCTCAATCTAATTACTTTCTAACTCTATTTAATAACTTTCCCAATCTTATCCTCACTGATCCCTAATGTTAATTCCCAATGTAAAATAACCCCCATTATCTCCCAGTCCCTGTGATACAGGAGGAGTAACCCCCCAGTGCCAGAGGCCCCCCCTCACTATCAGAGGCTCAGCCTCTCAGGCTCCTGTGTGTAAGGAAGCTCAGAGCAGCACTGGGATAATGTGCACAGGTCACACAAGGGAGGGGAAGGGAGGAGGAGGAAAGCACTTACCCAATAACACAGGCTGAAGATCTCTGTGCAGCAGGGGGTGGGCAATGTGAGGGGGGCACAGGAAAAGGGACTTAGAGGCTGCAGAGCCTATTCCTCAGTGTGTCCCCCCCTCAGTGCCGGAGATGTGCACTTTATCCCCCCCTCACTGTGTGTGTACTTCCTATGGAGGGTGGGGGGAGCCCCTGTGATCTCTCAGTCCTTCCCTGTGGGAGTGACCTGGATTCCCCCCTCAGGATGTGGGACAGTCTGTGCTCAGGATCAGGTTGCATGCTGGGAGTGGGACAGCCCTTCCTATCACACTCTGTGCTGTGTGTGTGAGCAGGGAGATGTTGTGTCACTGAAGCAGTGTGTATCTTTGTGTTATCACTGCTGTATCTGTAGCCTCAGGAGACAGGGAGGTCTGAGTATCAGTGCAAAATTGGTGCAATTCTGGGGCAAACACTGCACCAGATGTATCAAAGACAACCTCCTATTGCTAATGTGGGATCTTTTTTCTTTGATTCATATGGTGCAGAATAATTGCCCCTAAATATCACCCCTTTTGCCTTGATACCCATGCCCCACTGTGTGTGTCTCTACAAACGCCCTACATTCATGTCCGGCTGTAAAAATAAGCGATAAAACAATGGCAGGATCCTTGTAAACAAACATCACCTGCAACTGAACTAAGCCTTTCCTGTTGTGTGTATTCATGTATACGGCTTGCGTGCGGCCGCGCTACTCACTATCTGCTTGTATCCTCCCGAACCGGTCCCAGTCCCTCCTCGCTGCCAGGCTCGCTACACGCTGTGACGCGTCAGCCAGCGGGGGATGCAAGAGGATTGTAATCCCGAGCGGGGACGCGTCACGTGGTGAGGAGGGGAGGAGCGGTGTCTGGAGCTACGGGAGGGAGGTCTGAGTGCTGAGGCTCTGTGATGTGAAGTGACCCTCCGTCTTGTATCTGGCGCGGGGGGGGGGGTGTGTGTGTGAAACTGTTACATGGCAGATTGCATTGCACTTATAGAAATAATACATGTAAGTGGCCCTTCTCGTACAGTAACCCGCCCCTTGATTTGACCACGCCCCCCCCCCCGCTCGCCCCCCCGCCCACCACTAAAAAATGCTCCCAAAGCTGTTAAATCAATTTTTTTGAGGTGCTACACATATACAGGACATGTACTGTAGCTATTAGTGACATACACACACAGGCACACTCACTGCCAGGACATGCACTGTAGCTATTAGTGACATACACACACAGGCACACTCACTGCCAGGACATGTACTGTAGCTATTAGTGACATACACACACAGGCACACTCACTGCCAGGACATGCACTGTAGCTATTAGTGACATACACATACAGACACACTCACTGCCAGGACATGCACTGTAGCTATTAGTGACATACACATACAGGCACACTCACTGCCAGGACATGCACTGTAGCTATTAGTGACATACACACACAGGCACACTCACTGCCAGGACATGTACTGTAGCTATTAGTGACATACACACACAGGCACACTCACTGCCAGGACATGCACTGTAGCTATTAGTGACATACACACACAGGCACACTCACTGCCAGGACATGCACTGTAGCTATTAGTGACATACACATACAGGCACACTCACTGCCAGGACATGTACTGTAGCTATTAGTGACATACACATACAGACACACTCACTGCCAGGACATGCACTGTAGCTATTAGTGACATACACATACAGGCACACTCACTGCCAGGACATGCACTGTAGCTATTAGTGACATACACACACAGGCACACTCACTGCCAGGACATGCACTGTAGCTATTAGTGACATACACACACAGGCACACTCACTGCCAGGACATGCACTGTAGCTATTAGTGACATACACACACAGGCACACTCACTGCCAGGACATGTACTGTAGCTATTAGTGACATACACACACAGGCACACTCACTGCCAGGACATGCACTGTAGCTATTAGTGACATACACACACAGGCACTCTCACTGCCAGGACATGCACTGTAGCTATTAGTGACATACACACACAGGCACACTCACTGCCAGGACATGCACTGTAGCTATTAGTGACATACACACACAGGCACACTCACTGTCAGGACATGTACTGTAGCTATTAGTGACATACACATACAGACACACTCACTGCCAGGACATGCACTGTAGCTATTAGTGACATACACATATAGGCACACTCACTGCCAGGACATGCACTGTAGCTATTAGTGACATACACACACAGGCACACTCACTGCCAGGACATGTACTGTAGCTATTAGTGACATACACACACAGGCACACTCACTGCCAGGACATGCACTGTAGCTATTAGTGACATACACACACAGGCACACTCACTGCCAGGACATGTACTGTAGCTATTAGTGACATACACACACAGGCACACTCACTGCCAGGACATGCACTGTAGCTATTAGTGACATACACACACAGGCACACTCACTGCCAGGACATGCACTGTAGCTATTAGTGACATACACACACAGGCACACTCACTGCCAGGACATGCACTGTAGCTATTAGTGACATACACACACAGGCACACTCACTGCCAGGACATGCACTGTAGCTATTAGTGACACACACACACACACAGGCACACTCACTGCCAGGACATGTACTGTAGCTATTAGTGACACACACACACACAGGCACACTCACTGCCAGGACATGCACTGTAGCTATTAGTGACATACACACACAGGCACACTCATTGCCAGGACATGCACTGTAGCTATTAGTGACATACACATACAGGCACACTCACTGCCAGGACATGTACTGTAGCTATTAGTGACATACACATACAGACACACTCACTGCCAGGACATGCACTGTAGCTATTAGTGACATACACATACAGGCACACTCACTGCCAGGACATGCACTGTAGCTATTAGTGACATACACATACAGGCACACTCACTGCCAGGACATGTACTGTAGCTATTAGTGACATACACAAACAGGCACACTCACTGCCAGGACATGCACTGTAGCTATTAGTGACATACACACACAGGCACACTCACTGCCAGGACATGTACTGTAGCTATTAGTGACATACACACACAGGCACACTCACTGCCAGGACATGCACTGTAGCTATTAGTGACATACACACACAGGCACATTCACTGCCAGGACATGCACTGTAGCTATTAGTGATATACACACACAGGCACACTCACTGCCAGGACATGCACTGTAGCTATTAGTGACACACACACACAGGCACACTCACTGCCAGGACATGTACTGTAGCTATTAGTGACACACACACACAGGCACACTCACTGCCAGGACATGCTCTGTAGCTATTAGTGACATACACACACAGGCACACTCACTGCCAGGACATGCTCTGTAGCTATTAGTGACATACACACACAGGCACACTCACTGCCAGGACATGCACTGTAGCAATTAGTGACATACACACACAGGCACACTCACTGCCAGGACATGCTCTATAGCTATTAGTGACATACACACACAGGCACACTCACTGCCAGGACATGCTCTGAAGCTATTAGTGACACACACACACAGGCACACTCACTGCCAGGACATGCACTGTAGCTATTAGTGACATACACACACAGGCACAGTCACTGCCAGGACATGTACTGTAGCTATTAGTGACATACACATACAGGCACACTCACTGCCAGGACATGTACTGTAGCTATTAGTGACACACACACACAGGCACACTCACTGCCAGGACATGCACTGTAGCTATTAGTGACATACACACACAGGCACTCACTGCCAGGACATGCACTGTAGCTATTAGTGACATACACACACAGGCACACTCACTGCCAGGACATGCACTGTAGCTATTAGTGACATACACACACAGGCGCACTCACTGCCAGGACATGCACTGTAGCTATTAGTGACATACACATACAGGCACACTCACTGCCAGGACATGCACTGTAGCTATTAGTGACATACACACACAGGCACACTCACTGCCAGGACATGCACTGTAGCTATTAGTGACATACACATACAGGCGCACTCACTGCCAGGACATGCACTGTAGCTATTAGTGACATACACATACAGGCACACTCACTGCCAGGACATGCACTGTAGCTATTAGTGACATACACACACAGGCACACTCACTGCCAGGACATGTACTGTAACTATTAGTGACATACACACACAGGCACACTCACTGCCAGGACATGCACTGTAGCTATTAGTGACATACACACACAGGCACACTCACTGCCAGGACATGCACTGTAGCTATTAGTGACATACACATACAGGCACACTCACTGCCAGGACATGTACTGTAGCTATTAGTGACATACACATACAGACACACTCACTGCCAGGACATGCACTGTAGCTATTAGTGACATACACATACAGGCACACTCACTGCCAGGACATGCACTGTAGCTATTAGTGACATACACACACAGGCACACTCACTGCCAGGACATGTACTGTAGCTATTAGTGACATACACACACAGGCACACTCACTGCCAGGACATGCACTGTAGCTATTAGTGACATACACACACAGGCACACTCACTGCCAGGACATGTACTGTAGCTATTAGTGACATACACACACAGGCACACTCACTGCCAGGACATGCACTGTAGCTATTAGTGACATACACACACAGGCACACTCACTGCCAGGACATGCACTGTAGCTATTAGTGACATACACACACAGGCACACTCACTGCCAGGACATGCACTGTAGCTATTAGTGACATACACACACAGGCACACTCACTGCCAGGACATGCACTGTAGCTATTAGTGACATACACACACAGGCACACTCACTGCCAGGACATGTACTGTAGCTATTAGTGACATACACACACAGGCACACTCACTGCCAGGACATGCACTGTAGCTATTAGTGACATACACACACAGGCACACTCACTGCCAGGACATGCTCTGTAGCTATTAGTGACATACACACACAGGCACACTCACTGCCAGGACATGCACTGTAGCTATTAGTGACATACACACACAGGCACACTCACTGCCAGGACATGCACTGTAGCTATTAGTGACACACACACACACAGGCACACTCACTGCCAGGACATGCACTGTAGCTATTAGTGACACACACACACAGGCACACTCATTGCCAGGACATGCACTGTAGCTATTAGTGACATACACATACAGGCACACTCACTGCCAGGACATGCACTGTAGCTATTAGTGACATACACATACAGGCACACTCACTGCCAGGACATGCACTGTAGCTATTAGTGACATACACACACAGGCACACTCACTGCCAGGACATGCACTGTAGCTATTAGTGACACACACACAGGCACACTCACTGCCAGGACATGTACTGTAGCTATTAGTGACACACACACACAGGCACACTCACTGCCAGGACATGTACTGTAGCTATTAGTGACAAACACACACAGGCACACTCATTGCCAGGACATGCACTGTAGCTATTAGTGACATACACACACAGGCACACTCACTGCCAGGACATGCACTGTAGCTATTAGTGACATACACACACAGGCACACTCACTGCCAGGACATGCACTGTAGCTATTAGTGACACACACACACACACAGGCACACTCACTGCCAGGACATGTACTGTAGCTATTAGTGACACACACACACAGGCACACTCACTGCCAGGACATGTACTGTAGCTATTAGTGACATACACACACAGGCACACTGACTGCCAGGACATGCACTGTAGCTATTAGTGACATACACACACAGGCACACTCATTGCCAGGACATGCACTGTAGCTATTAGTGACATACACATACAGGCACACTCACTGCCAGGACATGTACTGTAGCTATTAGTGACATACACATACAGACACACTCACTGCCAGGACATGCACTGTAGCTATTAGTGACATACACATACAGGCACACTCACTGCCAGGACATGCACTGTAGCTATTAGTGACATACACACACAGGCACACTCACTGCCAGGACATGTACTGTAGCTATTAGTGACATACACAAACAGGCACACTCACTGCCAGGACATGCACTGTAGCTATTAGTGACATACACACACAGGCACACTCACTGCCAGGACATGTACTGTAGCTATTAGTGACATACACACACAGGCACACTCACTGCCAGGACATGCACTGTAGCTATTAGTGACACAGGCACACTCACTGCCAGGACATGCTCTGTAGCTATTAGTGACATACACACACAGGCACACTCACTGCCAGGACATGCTCTGTAGCTATTAGTGACATACACACACAGGCACACTCACTGCCAGGACATGCACTGTAGCTATTAGTGACATACACACACAGGCACACTCACTGCCAGGACATGCTCTGTAGCTATTAGTGACATACACACACAGGCACACTCACTGCCAGGACATGCTCTGTAGCTATTAGTGACACACACACACAGGCACACTCACTGCCAGGACATGCACTGTAGCTATTAGTGACATACACACACAGGCACAGTCACTGCCAGGACATGTACTGTAGCTATTAGTGACATACACATACAGGCACACTCACTGCCAGGACATGTACTGTAGCTATTAGTGACACACACACACAGGCACACTCACTGCCAGGACATGCACTGTAGCTATTAGTGACACACACACACAGGCACACTCACTGCCAGGACATGCTCTGTAGCTATTAGTGACATACACACACAGGCACACTCACTGCCAGGACATGCTCTGTAGCTATTAGTGACATACACACACAGGCACACTCACTGCCAGGACATGCACTGTAGCTATTAGTGACATACACACACAGGCACACTCACTGCCAGGACATGCTCTGTAGCTATTAGTGACATACACACACAGGCACACTCACTGCCAGGACATGCTCTGTAGCTATTAGTGACACACACACACAGGCACACTCACTGCCAGGACATGCACTGTAGCTATTAGTGACATACACACACAGGCACAGTCACTGCCAGGACATGTACTGTAGCTATTAGTGACATACACATACAGGCACACTCACTGCCAGGACATGTACTGTAGCTATTAGTGACACACAGGCACACTCACTGCCAGGACATGCACTGTAGCTATTAGTGACATACACACACAGGCACACTGACTGCCAGGACATGCACTGTAGCTATTAGTGACATACACACACAGGCACACTCATTGCCAGGACATGCACTGTAGCTATTAGTGACATACACATACAGGCACACTCACTGCCAGGACATGTACTGTAGCTATTAGTGACATACACATACAGACACACTCACTGCCAGGACATGCACTGTAGCTATTAGTGACATACACATACAGGCACACTCACTGCCAGGACATGCACTGTAGCTATTAGTGACATACACACACAGGCACACTCACTGCCAGGACATGTACTGTAGCTATTAGTGACATACACAAACAGGCACACTCACTGCCAGGACATGCACTGTAGCTATTAGTGACATACACACACAGGCACACTCACTGCCAGGACATGTACTGTAGCTATTAGTGACATACACACACAGGCACACTCACTGCCAGGACATGCACTGTAGCTATTAGTGACACACACACACAGGCACACTCACTGCCAGGACATGCTCTGTAGCTATTAGTGACATACACACACAGGCACACTCACTGCCAGGACATGCTCTGTAGCTATTAGTGACATACACACACAGGCACACTCACTGCCAGGACATGCACTGTAGCTATTAGTGACATACACACACAGGCACACTCACTGCCAGGACATGCTCTGAAGCTATTAGTGACACACACACACAGGCACACTCACTGCCAGGACATGCACTGTAGCTATTAGTGACATACACACACAGGCACAGTCACTGCCAGGACATGTACTGTAGCTATTAGTGACATACACATACAGGCACACTCACTGCCAGGACATGTACTGTAGCTATTAGTGACACACACACACAGGCACACTCACTGCCAGGACATGCACTGTAGCTATTAGTGACATACACACACAGGCACTCACTGCCAGGACATGCACTGTAGCTATTAGTGACATACACACACAGGCACACTCACTGCCAGGACATGCACTGTAGCTATTAGTGACATACACACACAGGCGCACTCACTGCCAGGACATGCACTGTAGCTATTAGTGACATACACATACAGGCACACTCACTGCCAGGACATGCACTGTAGCTATTAGTGACATACACACACAGGCACACTCACTGCCAGGACATGCACTGTAGCTATTAGTGACATACACATACAGGCGCACTCACTGCCAGGACATGCACTGTAGCTATTAGTGACATACACATACAGGCACACTCACTGCCAGGACATGCACTGTAGCTATTAGTGACATACACACACAGGCACACTCACTGCCAGGACATGTACTGTAACTATTAGTGACATACACACACAGGCACACTCACTGCCAGGACATGCACTGTAGCTATTAGTGACATACACACACAGGCACACTCACTGCCAGGACATGCACTGTAGCTATTAGTGACATACACATACAGGCACACTCACTGCCAGGACATGTACTGTAGCTATTAGTGACATACACATACAGACACACTCACTGCCAGGACATGCACTGTAGCTATTAGTGACATACACATACAGGCACACTCACTGCCAGGACATGCACTGTAGCTATTAGTGACATACACACACAGGCACACTCACTGCCAGGACATGTACTGTAGCTATTAGTGACATACACACACAGGCACACTCACTGCCAGGACATGCACTGTAGCTATTAGTGACATACACACACAGGCACACTCACTGCCAGGACATGTACTGTAGATATTAGTGACATACACACACAGGCACACTCACTGCCAGGACATGCACTGTAGCTATTAGTGACATACACACACAGGCACACTCACTGCCAGGACATGCACTGTAGCTATTAGTGACATACACACACAGGCACACTCACTGCCAGGACATGCACTGTAGCTATTAGTGACATACACACACAGGCACACTCACTGCCAGGACATGCACTGTAGCTATTAGTGACATACACACACAGGCACACTCACTGCCAGGACATGTACTGTAGCTATTAGTGACATACACACACAGGCACACTCACTGCCAGGACATGCACTGTAGCTATTAGTGACATACACACACAGGCACACTCACTGCCAGGACATGCTCTGTAGCTATTAGTGACATACACACACAGGCACACTCACTGCCAGGACATGCACTGTAGCTATTAGTGACATACACACACAGGCACACTCACTGCCAGGACATGCACTGTAGCTATTAGTGACACACACACACAGGCACACTCACTGCCAGGACATGCACTGTAGCTATTAGTGACACACACACACAGGCACACTCATTGCCAGGACATGCACTGTAGCTATTAGTGACATACACATACAGGCACACTCACTGCCAGGACATGCACTGTAGCTATTAGTGACATACACATACAGGCACACTCACTGCCAGGACATGCACTGTAGCTATTAGTGACATACACACACAGGCACACTCACTGCCAGGACATGCACTGTAGCTATTAGTGACACACACACACAGGCACACTCACTGCCAGGACATGTACTGTAGCTATTAGTGACACACACACACAGGCACACTCACTGCCAGGACATGTACTGTAGCTATTAGTGACAAACACACACAGGCACACTCATTGCCAGGACATGCACTGTAGCTATTAGTGACATACACACACAGGCACACTCACTGCCAGGACATGCACTGTAGCTATTAGTGACATACACACACAGGCACACTCACTGCCAGGACATGCACTGTAGCTATTAGTGACACACACACACACACAGGCACACTCACTGCCAGGACATGTACTGTAGCTATTAGTGACACACACACACAGGCACACTCACTGCCAGGACATGTACTGTAGCTATTAGTGACATACACACACAGGCACACTGACTGCCAGGACATGCACTGTAGCTATTAGTGACATACACACACAGGCACACTCATTGCCAGGACATGCACTGTAGCTATTAGTGACATACACATACAGGCACACTCACTGCCAGGACATGTACTGTAGCTATTAGTGACATACACATACAGACACACTCACTGCCAGGACATGCACTGTAGCTATTAGTGACATACACATACAGGCACACTCACTGCCAGGACATGCACTGTAGCTATTAGTGACATACACACACAGGCACACTCACTGCCAGGACATGTACTGTAGCTATTAGTGACATACACAAACAGGCACACTCACTGCCAGGACATGCACTGTAGCTATTAGTGACATACACACACAGGCACACTCACTGCCAGGACATGTACTGTAGCTATTAGTGACATACACACACAGGCACACTCACTGCCAGGACATGCACTGTAGCTATTAGTGACACAGGCACACTCACTGCCAGGACATGCTCTGTAGCTATTAGTGACATACACACACAGGCACACTCACTGCCAGGACATGCTCTGTAGCTATTAGTGACATACACACACAGGCACACTCACTGCCAGGACATGCTCTGTAGCTATTAGTGACATACACACACAGGCACACTCACTGCCAGGACATGCACTGTAGCTATTAGTGACATACACACACAGGCACACTCACTGCCAGGACATGCTCTGTAGCTATTAGTGACATACACACACAGGCACACTCACTGCCAGGACATGCTCTGTAGCTATTAGTGACACACACACACAGGCACACTCACTGCCAGGACATGCACTGTAGCTATTAGTGACATACACACACAGGCACAGTCACTGCCAGGACATGTACTGTAGCTATTAGTGACATACACATACAGGCACACTCACTGCCAGGACATGTACTGTAGCTATTAGTGACACACAGGCACACTCACTGCCAGGACATGCACTGTAGCTATTAGTGACATACACACACAGGCACACTGACTGCCAGGACATGTACTGTAGCTATTAGTGACATACACATACAGACACACTCACTGCCAGGACATGCACTGTAGCTATTAGTGACATACACATACAGGCACACTCACTGCCAGGACATGCACTGTAGCTATTAGTGACATACACATACAGGCACACTCACTGCCAGGACATGTACTGTAGCTATTAGTGACATACACAAACAGGCACACTCACTGCCAGGACATGCACTGTAGCTATTAGTGACATACACACACAGGCACACTCACTGCCAGGACATGTACTGTAGCTATTAGTGACATACACACACAGGCACACTCACTGCCAGGACATGCACTGTAGCTATTAGTGACACACACACACACAGGCACACTCACTGCCAGGACATGTACTGTAGCTATTAGTGACACACACACAGGCACACTCACTGCCAGGACATGCTCTGTAGCTATTAGTGACATACACACACAGGCACACTCACTGCCAGGACATGCTCTGTAGCTATTAGTGACATACACACACAGGCACACTCACTGCCAGGACATGCACTGTAGCTATTAGTGACATACACACACAGGCACACTCACTGCCAGGACATGCTCTGTAGCTATTAGTGACATACACACACAGGCACACTCACTGCCAGGACATGCTCTGTAGCTATTAGTGACACACACACACAGGCACACTCACTGCCAGGACATGCACTGTAGCTATTAGTGACATACACACACAGGCACAGTCACTGCCAGGACATGTACTGTAGCTATTAGTGACATACACATACAGGCACACTCACTGCCAGGACATGTACTGTAGCTATTAGTGACACACACACACAGGCACACTCACTGCCAGGACATGCACTGTAGCTATTAGTGACATACACACACAGGCACTCACTGCCAGGACATGCACTGTAGCTATTAGTGACATACACACACAGGCACACTCACTGCCAGGACATGCACTGTAGCTATTAGAGACATACACACACAGGCGCACTCACTGCCAGGACATGCACTGTAGCTATTAGTGACATACACATACAGGCACACTCACTGCCAGGACATGCACTGTAGCTATTAGTGACATACACACACAGGCACACTCACTGCCAGGACATGCACTGTAGCTATTAGTGACATACACATACAGGCACACTCACTGCCAGGACATGTACTGTAGCTATTAGTGACATACACATACAGACACACTCACTGCCAGGACATGCACTGTAGCTATTAGTGACATACACATACAGGCACACTCACTGCCAGGACATGCACTGTAGCTATTAGTGACATACACACACAGGCACACTCACTGCCAGGACATGTACTGTAGCTATTAGTGACATACACAAACAGGCACACTCACTGCCAGGACATGCACTGTAGCTATTAGTGACATACACACACAGGCACACTCACTGCCAGGACATGTACTGTAGCTATTAGTGACATACACACACAGGCACACTCACTGCCAGGACATGCACTGTAGCTATTAGTGACACAGGCACACTCACTGCCAGGACATGCTCTGTAGCTATTAGTGACATACACACACAGGCACACTCACTGCCAGGACATGCTCTGTAGCTATTAGTGACATACACACACAGGCACACTCACTGCCAGGACATGCTCTGTAGCTATTAGTGACATACACACACAGGCACACTCACTGCCAGGACATGCACTGTAGCTATTAGTGACATACACACACAGGCACACTCACTGCCAGGACATGCTCTGTAGCTATTAGTGACATACACACACAGGCACACTCACTGCCAGGACATGCTCTGTAGCTATTAGTGACACACACACACAGGCACACTCACTGCCAGGACATGCACTGTAGCTATTAGTGACATACACACACAGGCACAGTCACTGCCAGGACATGTACTGTAGCTATTAGTGACATACACATACAGGCACACTCACTGCCAGGACATGTACTGTAGCTATTAGTGACACACAGGCACACTCACTGCCAGGACATGCACTGTAGCTATTAGTGACATACACACACAGGCACACTGACTGCCAGGACATGTACTGTAGCTATTAGTGACATACACATACAGACACACTCACTGCCAGGACATGCACTGTAGCTATTAGTGACATACACATACAGGCACACTCACTGCCAGGACATGCACTGTAGCTATTAGTGACATACACATACAGGCACACTCACTGCCAGGACATGTACTGTAGCTATTAGTGACATACACAAACAGGCACACTCACTGCCAGGACATGCACTGTAGCTATTAGTGACATACACACACAGGCACACTCACTGCCAGGACATGTACTGTAGCTATTAGTGACATACACACACAGGCACACTCACTGCCAGGACATGCACTGTAGCTATTAGTGACACACACACACACAGGCACACTCACTGCCAGGACATGTACTGTAGCTATTAGTGACACACACACAGGCACACTCACTGCCAGGACATGCTCTGTAGCTATTAGTGACATACACACACAGGCACACTCACTGCCAGGACATGCTCTGTAGCTATTAGTGACATACACACACAGGCACACTCACTGCCAGGACATGCACTGTAGCTATTAGTGACATACACACACAGGCACACTCACTGCCAGGACATGCTCTGTAGCTATTAGTGACATACACACACAGGCACACTCACTGCCAGGACATGCTCTGTAGCTATTAGTGACACACACACACAGGCACACTCACTGCCAGGACATGCACTGTAGCTATTAGTGACATACACACACAGGCACAGTCACTGCCAGGACATGTACTGTAGCTATTAGTGACATACACATACAGGCACACTCACTGCCAGGACATGTACTGTAGCTATTAGTGACACACACACACAGGCACACTCACTGCCAGGACATGCACTGTAGCTATTAGTGACATACACACACAGGCACTCACTGCCAGGACATGCACTGTAGCTATTAGTGACATACACACACAGGCACACTCACTGCCAGGACATGCACTGTAGCTATTAGAGACATACACACACAGGCGCACTCACTGCCAGGACATGCACTGTAGCTATTAGTGACATACACATACAGGCACACTCACTGCCAGGACATGCACTGTAGCTATTAGTGACATACACACACAGGCACACTCACTGCCAGGACATGCACTGTAGCTATTAGTGACATACACATACAGGCACACTCACTGCCAGGACATGTACTGTAGCTATTAGTGACATACACATACAGACACACTCACTGCCAGGACATGCACTGTAGCTATTAGTGACATACACATACAGGCACACTCACTGCCAGGACATGCACTGTAGCTATTAGTGACATACACACACAGGCACACTCACTGCCAGGACATGTACTGTAGCTATTAGTGACATACACACACAGGCACACTCACTGCCAGGACATGCACTGTAGCTATTAGTGACATACACACACAGGCACACTCACTGCCAGGACATGTACTGTAGCTATTAGTGACATACACACACAGGCACACTCACTGCCAGGACATGCACTGTAGCTATTAGTGACATACACACACAGGCACACTCACTGCCAGGACATGCACTGTAGCTATTAGTGACATACACACACAGGCACACTCACTGCCAGGACATGCACTGTAGCTATTAGTGACATACACACACAGGCACACTCACTGCCAGGACATGCACTGTAGCTATTAGTGACATACACACACAGGCACACTCACTGCCAGGACATGTACTGTAGCTATTAGTGACATACACACACAGGCACACTCACTGCCAGGACATGCACTGTAGCTATTAGTGACATACACACACAGGCACACTCACTGCCAGGACATGCTCTGTAGCTATTAGTGACATACACACACAGGCACACTCACTGCCAGGACATGCACTGTAGCTATTAGTGACATACACACACAGGCACACTCACTGCCAGGACATGCACTGTAGCTATTAGTGACACACACACACAGGCACACTCACTGCCAGGACATGCACTGTAGCTATTAGTGACACACACACACAGGCACACTCATTGCCAGGACATGCACTGTAGCTATTAGTGACATACACATACAGGCACACTCACTGCCAGGACATGCACTGTAGCTATTAGTGACATACACATACAGGCACACTCACTGCCAGGACATGCACTGTAGCTATTAGTGACATACACACACAGGCACACTCACTGCCAGGACATGCACTGTAGCTATTAGTGGCACACACACACAGGCACACTCACTGCCAGGACATGTACTGTAGCTATTAGTGACACACACACACACAGGCACACTCACTGCCAGGACATGTACTGTAGCTATTAGTGACATACACACACAGGCACACTCATTGCCAGGACATGCACTGTAGCTATTAGTGACATACACACACAGGCACTCACTGCCATGACATGCACTGTAGCTATTAGTGACATACACACACAGGCACACTCACTGCCAGGACATGCACTGTAGCTATTAGTGACATACACACACAGGCGCACTCACTGCCAGGACATGCACTGTAGCTATTAGTGACATACACATACAGGCACACTCACTGCCAGGACATGCACTGTAGCTATTAGTGACATACACACACAGGCACACTCACTGCCAGGACATGCACTGTAGCTATTAGTGACATACACATACAGGCGCACTCACTGCCAGGACATGCACTGTAGCTATTAGTGACATACACATACAGGCACACTCACTGCCAGGACATGCACTGTAGCTATTAGTGACATACACACACAGGCACACTCACTGCCAGGACATGTACTGTAACTATTAGTGACATACACACACAGGCACACTCACTGCCAGGACATGCACTGTAGCTATTAGTGACATACACACACAGGCACACTCACTGCCAGGACATGCACTGTAGCTATTAGTGACATACACATACAGGCACACTCACTGCCAGGACATGTACTGTAGCTATTAGTGACATACACATACAGACACACTCACTGCCAGGACATGCACTGTAGCTATTAGTGACATACACATACAGGCACACTCACTGCCAGGACATGCACTGTAGCTATTAGTGACATACACACACAGGCACACTCACTGCCAGGACATGTACTGTAGCTATTAGTGACATACACACACAGGCACACTCACTGCCAGGACATGCACTGTAGCTATTAGTGACATACACACACAGGCACACTCACTGCCAGGACATGTACTGTAGCTATTAGTGACATACACACACAGGCACACTCACTGCCAGGACATGCACTGTAGCTATTAGTGACATACACACACAGGCACACTCACTGCCAGGACATGCACTGTAGCTATTAGTGACATACACACACAGGCACACTCACTGCCAGGACATGCACTGTAGCTATTAGTGACATACACACACAGGCACACTCACTGCCAGGACATGCACTGTAGCTATTAGTGACATACACACACAGGCACACTCACTGCCAGGACATGTACTGTAGCTATTAGTGACATACACACACAGGCACACTCACTGCCAGGACATGCACTGTAGCTATTAGTGACATACACACACAGGCACACTCACTGCCAGGACATGCTCTGTAGCTATTAGTGACATACACACACAGGCACACTCACTGCCAGGACATGCACTGTAGCTATTAGTGACATACACACACAGGCACACTCACTGCCAGGACATTCACTGTAGCTATTAGTGACACACACACACAGGCACACTCACTGCCAGGACATGCACTGTAGCTATTAGTGACACACACAGGCACACTCATTGCCAGGACATGCACTGTAGCTATTAGTGACATACACATACAGGCACACTCACTGCCAGGACATGCACTGTAGCTATTAGTGACATACACATACAGGCACACTCACTGCCAGGACATGCACTGTAGCTATTAGTGACATACACACACAGGCACACTCACTGCCAGGACATGCACTGTAGCTATTAGTGACACACACACACAGGCACACTTACTGCCAGGACATGTACTGTAGCTATTAGTGACACACACACACAGGCACACTCACTGCCAGGACATGTACTGTAGCTATTAGTGACATACACACACAGGCACACTCATTGCCAGGACATGCACTGTAGCTATTAGTGACATACACACACAGGCACACTCACTGCCAGGACATGCACTGTAGCTATTAGTGACATACACACACAGGCACACTCACTGCCAGGACATGCACTGTAGCTATTAGTGACACACACACACAGGCACACTCACTGCCAGGACATGTACTGTAGCTATTAGTGACACACACACACAGGCACACTCACTGCCAGGACATGTACTGTAGCTATTAGTGACATACACACACAGGCACACTCACTGCCAGGACATGCACTGTAGCTATTAGTGACATACACACACAGGCACACTCATTGCCAGGACATGCACTGTAGCTATTAGTGACATACACATACAGGCACACTCACTGCCAGGACATGTACTGTAGCTATTAGTGACATACACATACAGACACACTCACTGCCAGGACATGCACTGTAGCTATTAGTGACATACACATACAGGCACACTCACTGCCAGGACATGCACTGTAGCTATTAGTGACATACACACACAGGCACACTCACTGCCAGGACATGTACTGTAGCTATTAGTGACATACACAAACAGGCACACTCACTGCCAGGACATGCACTGTAGCTATTAGTGACATGCACACACAGGCACACTCACTGCCAGGACATGTACTGTAGCTATTAGTGACATACACACACAGGCACACTCACTGCCAGGACATGCACTGTAGCTATTAGTGACATACACACACAGGCACACTCACTGCCAGGACATGCACTGTAGCTATTAGTGACATACACACACAGGCACACTCACTGCCAGGACATGCTCTGTAGCTATTAGTGACATACACACACAGGCACACTCACTGCCAGGACATGCACTGTAGCTATTAGTGACATACACACACAGGCACACTCACTGCCAGGACATGCACTGTAGCTATTAGTGACACACACACACAGGCACACTCACTGCCAGGACATGCACTGTAGCTATTAGTGACACACACACACAGGCACACTCACTGCCAGGACATGTACTGTAGCTATTAGTGACATACACACACAGGCACACTCACTGCCAGGACATGCACTGTAGCTATTAGTGACATACACACACAGGCACACTCATTGCCAGGACATGCACTGTAGCTATTAGTGACATACACATACAGGCACACTCACTGCCAGGACATGCACTGTAGCTATTAGTGACATACACACACAGGCACACTCACTGCCAGGACATGCACTGTAGCTATTAGTGACACACACACACAGGCACACTCACTGCCAGGACATGTACTGTAGCTATTAGTGACACACACACACAGGCACGCTCACTGCCAGGACATGTACTGTAGCTATTAGTGACATACACACACAGGCACACTCATTGCCAGGACATGCACTGTAGCTATTAGTGACATACACACACAGGCACACTCACTGCCAGGACATGCACTGTAGCTATTAGTGACATACACACACAGGCACACTCACTGCCAGGACATGCACTGTAGCTATTAGTGACACACACACACAGGCACACTCACTGCCAGGACATGTACTGTAGCTATTAGTGACACACACACACAGGCACACTCACTGCCAGGACATGTACTGTAGCTATTAGTGACATACACACACAGGCACACTCACTGCCAGGACATGCACTGTAGCTATTAGTGACATACACACACAGGCACACTCATTGCCAGGACATGCACTGTAGCTATTAGTGACATACACACACAGGCACACTCACTGCCAGGACATGTACTGTAGCTATTAGTGACATACACATACAGACACACTCACTGCCAGGACATGCACTGTAGCTATTAGTGACATACACATACAGGCACACTCACTGCCAGGACATGCACTGTAGCTATTAGTGACATACACACACAGGCACACTCACTGCCAGGACATGTACTGTAGCTATTAGTGACATACACACACAGGCACACTCACTGCCAGGACATGCACTGTAGCTATTAGTGACATACACACACAGGCACACTCACTGCCAGGACATGTACTGTAGCTATTAGTGACATACACACACAGGCACACTCACTGCCAGGACATGCACTGTAGCTATTAGTGACATACACACACAGGCACACTCACTGCCAGGACATGCACTGTAGCTATTAGTGACATACACACACAGGCACACTCACTGCCAGGACATGCACTGTAGCTATTAGTGACACACACACACAGGCACACTCACTGCCAGGACATGCTCTGTAGCTATTAGTGACATACACACACAGGCACACTCACTGCCAGGACATGCACTGTAGCTATTAGTGACATACACACACAGGCACACTCACTGCCAGGACATGTACTGTAGCTATTAGTGACACACACACACAGGCACACTCACTGCCAGGACATGCGCTGTAGCTATTAGTGACATACACACACAGGCACACTCACTGCCAGGACATGCTCTGTAGCTATTAGTGACATACACACACAGGCACACTCACTGCCAGGACATGCACTGTAGCTATTAGTGACATACACACACAGGCGCACTCACTGCCAGGACATGCACTGTAGCTATTAGTGACATACACATACAGGCACACTCACTGCCAGGACATGCACTGTAGCTATTAGTGACATACACACACAGGCACACTCACTGCCAGGACATGCACTGTAGCTATTAGTGACATACACATACAGGCGCACTCACTGCCAGGACATGCACTGTAGCTATTAGTGACATACACACACAGGCACTCACTGCCAGGACATGCACTGTAGCTATTAGTGACATACACACACAGGCACACTCATTGCCAGGATATGCACTGTAGCTATTAGTGACATACACACACAGGCACACTCACTGCCAGGACATGCACTGTAGCTATTAGTGACATACACACACAGGCACACTCACTGCCAGGACATGCACTGTAGCTATTAGTGACACACACACACAGGCACACTCACTGCCAGGACATGTACTGTAGCTATTAGTGACATACACACAGGCACACTCACTGCCAGGACATGCACTGTAGCTATTAGTGACATACACACACAGGCACACTCATTGCCAGGACATGCACTGTAGCTATTAGTGACATACACATACAGGCACACTCACTGCCAGGACATGTACTGTAGCTATTAGTGACATACACATACAGACACACTCACTGCCAGGACATGCACTGTAGCTATTAGTGACATACACATACAGGCACACTCACTGCCAGGACGTGCACTGTAGCTATTAGTGACATACACACACAGGCACACTCACTGCCAGGACATGTACTGTAGCTATTAGTGACATACACACACAGGCACACTCACTGCCAGGACATGCACTGTAGCTATTAGTGACATACACACACAGGCACACTCACTGCCAGGACATGTACTGTAGCTATTAGTGACATACACACACAGGCACACTCACTGCCAGGACATGCACTGTAGCTATTAGTGACATACACACACAGGCACACTCACTGCCAGGACATGCACTGTAGCTATTAGTGACACACACACAGGCACACTCACTGCCAGGACATGTACTGTAGCTATTAGTGACACACACACACAGGCACACTCACTGCCAGGACATGCTCTGTAGCTATTAGTGACATACACACACAGGCACACTCACTGCCAGGACATGCTCTGTAGCTATTAGTGACATACACACACAGGCACACTCACTGCCAGGACATGCACTGTAGCTATTAGTGACATACACACACAGGCACACTCACTGCCAGGACATGCTCTGTAGCTATTAGTGACATACACACACAGGCACACTCACTGCCAGGACATGCTCTGTAGCTATTAGTGACACACACACACACAGGCACACTCACTGCCAGGACATGCACTGTAGCTATTAGTGACATACACACACAGGCACACTCACTGCCAGGACATGTACTGTAGCTATTAGTGACATACACACACAGGCACACTCACTGCCAGGACATGTACTGTAGCTATTAGTGACATACACACACAGGCACACTCACTGCCAGGACATGCACTGTAGCTATTAGTGACATACACACACAGGCACTCACTGCCAGGACATGCACTGTAGCTATTAGTGACATACACACACAGGCACACTCACTGCCAGGACATGCACTGTAGCTATTAGTGACATACACACACAGGCGCACTCACTGCCAGGACATGCACTGTAGCTATTAGTGACATACACACGCAGGCGCACTCACTGACAGGACATGCACTGTAGCTATTAGTGACATACACATACAGGCGCACTCACTGCCAGGACATGCACTGTAGCTATTAGTGACATACACACACAGGCACACTCACTGCCAGGACATGTACTGTAGCTATTAGTGACATACACACACAGGCGCACTCACTGCCAGGACATGTACTGTAGCTATTAGTGACATACACATACAGGCACACTCACTGCCAGGACATGCACTGTAGCTATTAGTGACATACACATACAGGCGCACTCACTGCCAGGACATGCACTGTAGCTATTAGTGACATACACACACAGGCACACTCACTGCCAGGACATGTACTGTAGCTATTAGTGACACACACACACAGGCACACTCACTGCCAGGACATGTACTGTAGCTATTAGTGACATACACATATACAGGCACACTCACTGCCAGGACATGTACTGTAGCTATTAGTGACATACACATACAGGCACTCACTGCCAGGACATGCACTGTAGCTATTAGTGACATACACATATACAGGCACACTCACTGCCAGGACATGTACTGTAGCTATTAGTGACATACACATATACAGGCACACTCACTGCCAGGACATGTACTGTAGCTATTAGTGACATACACATACAGGCACACTCACTGCCAGGACATGCACTGTAGCTATTAGTGACATACACACACAGGCACACTCACTGCCAGGACATGTACTGTAGCTATTAGTGACATACACACACAGGCACACTCACTGCCAGGACATGAACTGTAGCTATTAGTGGCATACACACACATGCGCACTCACTGCCAGGACATGCACTGTAGCTATTAGTGACATACACATACAGGCACACTCACTGCCAGGACATGCACTGTAGCTATTAGTGACATACACACACAGGCACACTCACTGCCAGGACATGCACTGTAGCTATTAGTGACATACACATACAGGCGCACTCACTGCCAGGACATGCACTGTAGCTATTAGTGACATACACACACAGGCACTCACTGCCAGGACATGCACTGTAGCTATTAGTGACATACACATACAGGCGCACTCACTGCCAGGACATGCACTGTAGCTATTAGTGACATACACACACAGGCACACTCACTGCCAGGACATGCACTGTAGCTATTAGTGACATACACATACAGGCGCACTCACTGCCAGGACATGCACTGTAGCTATTAGTGACATACACACACAGGCGCACTCACTGCCAGGACATGCACTGTAGCTATTAGTGACATACACACACAGGCGCACTCACTGCCAGGACATGTACTGTAGCTATTAGTGACATACACATACAGGCACACTCACTGCCAGGACATGCACTGTAGCTATTAGTGACATACACACACAGGCGCACTCACTGCCAGGACATGCACTGTAGCTATTAGTGACATACACACACAGGCACACTCACTGCCAGGACATGTACTGTAGCTATTAATGACATACACACACAGGCGCACTCACTGCCAGGACATGTACTGTAGCTATTAGTGACATACACATACAGGCACACTCACTGCCAGGACATGCACTGTAGCTATTAGTGACATACACATACAGGCGCACTCACTGCCAGGACATGCACTGTAGCTATTAGTGACATACACATATACAGGCACACTCACTGCCAGGACATGTACTGTAGCTATTAGTGACATACACATATACAGGCACATTCACTGCCAGGACATGTACTGTAGCTATTAGTGACATACACATACAGGCACACTCACTGCCAGGACATGCACTGTAGCTATTAGTGACATACACACACAGGCACACTCACTGCCAGGACATGTACTGTAGCTATTAGTGACATACACACACAGGCACACTCACTGCCAGGACATGCACTGTAGCTATTAGTGGCATACACACACAGGCACACTCACTGCCAGGACATGCACTGTAGCTATTAGTGACATACACATATACAGGCACACTCACTGCCAGGACATGTACTGTAGCTATTAGTGACATACACATACAGGCACACTCACTGCCAGGACATGCACTGTAGCTATTAGTGACATACACACACAGGCACACTCACTGCCAGGACATGTACTGTAGCTATTAGTGACATACACACACAGGCACACTCACTGCCAGGACATGCACTGTAGCTATTAGTGGCATACACACACAGGCGCACTCACTGCCAGGACATGTACTGTAGCTATTAGTGACATACACATACAGGCACACTCACTGCCAGGACATGCACTGTAGCTATTAGTGACATACACATACAGGCGCACTCACTGCCAGGACATGCACTGTAGCTATTAGTGACATACACATACAGGCACACTCACTGCCAGGACATGTACTGTAGCTATTAGTGACATACACACACAGGCACACTCACTGCCAGGACATGCACTGTAGCTATTAGTGACACACACACACAGGCACACTCACTGCCAGGACATGTACTGTAGCTATTAGTGACATACACACACAGGCACACTCACTGCCAGGACATGCACTGTAGCTATTAGTGACACACACACACAGGCACACTCACTGCCAGGACATGTACTGTAGCTATTAGTGACACACACATATACAGGCACACTCACTGCCAGGACATGCACTGTAGCTATTAGTGACATACACACACAGGCACACTCACTGCCAGGACATGCACTGTAGCTATTAGTGACATACACACACAGGCACACTCACTGCCAGGACATGTACTGGAGCTATTAGTGACATACACACACAGGCACACTCACTGCCAGGACATGTACTGTAGCTATTAGTGACACACACATACAGGCACACTCACTGCCAGGACATGTACTGTAGCTATTAGTGACATACACACACAGGCACTCACTGCCAGGACATGCACTGTAGCTATTAGTGACACACACACACACAGGCACACTCACTGCCAGGACATGCACTGTAGCTATTAGTGACATACACACACAGGCACACTCACTGCCAGGACATGTACTGTAGCTATTAGTGACACACACATACAGGCACACTCACTGCCAGGACATGTACTGTAGCTATTAGTGACACACACATACAGGCACACTCACTGCCAGGACATGTACTGTAGCTATTAGTGACACACACATAGGCACACTCACTGCCAGGACATGCACTGTAGCTATTAGTGACACACACATACAGGCACACTCACTGCCAGGACATGTACTGTAGCTATTAGTGACACACACATAGGCACACTCACTGCCAGGACATGCACTGTAGCTATTAGTGACACACACATAGGCACACTCACTGCCAGGACATGCACTGTAGCTATTAGTGACATACACACACAGGCACACTCACTGCCAGGACATGTACTGTAGCTATTAGTGACATACACACACAGGCACACTCACTGCCAGGACATGCACTGTAGCTATTAGTGACATACACACACAGGCACACTCACTGCCAGGACATGTACTGTAGCTATTAGTGACACACACACACAGGCACACTCACTGCCAGGACATGTACTGTAGCTATTAGTGACATACACACACAGGCACACTCACTGCCAGGACATGCTCTGTAGCTATTAGTGACACACACATACAGGCACACTCACTGCCAGGACATGTACTGTAGCTATTAGTGACACACACACACAGGCAAACTCACTGCCAGGACATGTACTGTAGCTATTAGTGACACACACACACAGGCACACTCACTGCCAGGACATGTACTGTAGCTATTAGTGACACACATACAGGCACACTCACTGCCAGGACATGTACTGTAGCTATTAGTGACACACACACACAGGCACACTCACTGCCAGGACATGTACTGTAGCTATTAGTGACACACACACAGGCACACTCACTGCCAGGACATGCTCTGTAGCTATTAGTGACACACACATACAGGCACACTCACTGCCAGGTCATGTACTGTAGCTATTAGTGACACACACACACAGGCACACTCACTGCCAGGACATGTACTGTAGCTATTAGTGACACACACACACAGGCACACTCGCTGCCAGGACACGTACTGTAGCTATTAGTGACATACACACACACAGGCACACTCACTGCCAGGACATTTACTGTAGCTATTAGTGACACACACAGGCGCACTCACTGCCAGGACATGTACTGTAGCTATTAGTGACACACACACACACACAGGCGCACTCACTGCCAGGACATGTACTGTAGCTATTAGTGACACACACACAGGCGCACTCACTGCCAGGACATGTACTGTAGCTATTAGTGACATACACACACAGGCGCACTCACTGCCAGGACACGTACTGTAGCTATTAGTGACACACACACACACACACACAGGCGCACTCACTGCCAGGACATGTACTGTAGCTATTAGTGACACACACACAGGCACACTCACTGCCAGGACATGTACTGTAGCTATTAGTGACATACACACACAGGCGCACTCACTGCCAGGACATGTACTGTAGCTAGTAGTGACATACACATATACAGGCACACTCACTGCCAGGACATGTACTGTAGCTATTAGTGACATACACATACAGGCACACTCACTGCCAGGACATGTACTGTAGCTATTAGTGACATACACATATACAGGCACATTCACTGCCAGGACATGTACTGTAGCTATTAGTGACATACACATACAGGCACACTCACTGCCAGGACATGCACTGTAGCTATTAGTGACATACACACACAGGCACACTCACTGCCAGGACATGTACTGTAGCTATTAGTGACATACACATATACAGGCACACTCACTGCCAGGACATGTACTGTAGCTATTCGTGACATACACATACAGGCACACTCACTGCCAGGACATGCACTGTAGCTATTAGTGACATACACACACAGGCACACTCACTGCCAGGACATGTACTGTAGCTATTAGTGACATACACACACAGGCACACTCACTGCCAGGACATGCACTGTAGCTATTAGTGGCATACACACACAGGCACACTCACTGCCAGGACATGCACTGTAGCTATTAGTGACACACACACACACACAGGCACTCACTGCCAGGACATGCACTGTAGCTATTAGTGACATACACACACAGGCACACTCACTGCCAGGACATGCACTGTAGCTATTAGTGACATACACATACAGGCGCACTCACTGCCAGGACATGCACTGTAGCTATTAGTGACATACACACACAGGCACTCACTGCCAGGACATGCACTGTAGCTATTAGTGACATACACATACAGGCACACTCACTGCCAGGACATGCACTGTAGCTATTAGTGACATACACACACAGGCGCACTCACTGCCAGGACATGCACTGTAGCTATTAGTGACATACACACACAGGCGCACTCACTGCCAGGACATGCACTGTAGCTATTAGTGACATACACATACAGGCGCACTCACTGCCAGGACATGCACTGTAGCTATTAGTGACACACACACACAGGCACACTCACTGCCAGGACATGCACTGTAGCTATTAGTGACATACACATACAGGCGCACTCACTGCCAGGACATGCACTGTAGCTATTAGTGACATACACATATACAGGCACACTCACTGCCAGGACATGTACTGTAGCTATTAGTGACATACACATATACAGGCACATTCACTGCCAGGACATGTACTGTAGCTATTAGTGACATACACATACAGGCACACTCACTGCCAGGACATGCACTGTAGCTATTAGTGACATACACACACAGGCACACTCACTGCCAGGACATGTACTGTAGCTATTAGTGACATACACACACAGGCACACTCACTGCCAGGACATGCACTGTAGCTATTAGTGGCATACACACACAGGCACACTCACTGCCAGGACATGCACTGTAGCTATTAGTGACATACACATATACAGGCACACTCACTGCCAGGACATGTACTGTAGCTATTAGTGACATACACATACAGGCACACTCACTGCCAGGACATGCACTGTAGCTATTAGTGACATACACACACAGGCACACTCACTGCCAGGACATGTACTGTAGCTATTAGTGACATACACACACAGGCACACTCACTGCCAGGACATGCACTGTAGCTATTAGTGGCATACACACACAGGCGCACTCACTGCCAGGACATGCACTGTAGCTATTAGTGACATACACATACAGGCACACTCACTGCCAGGACATGCACTGTAGCTATTAGTGACATACACATACAGGCGCACTCACTGCCAGGACATGCACTGTAGCTATTAGTGACATACACATACAGGCACACTCACTGCCAGGACATGTACTGTAGCTATTAGTGACATACACACACAGGCACACTCACTGCCAGGACATGCACTGTAGCTATTAGTGACACACACACACAGGCACACTCACTGCCAGGACATGTACTGTAGCTATTAGTGACATACACACACAGGCACACTCACTGCCAGGACATGCACTGTAGCTATTAGTGACACACACACACAGGCACACTCACTGCCAGGACATGTACTGTAGCTATTAGTGACACACACATATACAGGCACACTCACTGCCAGGACATGCACTGTAGCTATTAGTGACATACACACACAGGCACACTCACTGCCAGGACATGCACTGTAGCTATTAGTGACATACACACACAGGCACACTCACTGCCAGGACATGTACTGTAGCTATTAGTGACATACACACACAGGCACACTCACTGCCAGGACATGTACTGTAGCTATTAGTGACACACACATACAGGCACACTCACTGCCAGGACATGTACTGTAGCTATTAGTGACATACACACACAGGCACTCACTGCCAGGACATGCACTGTAGCTATTAGTGACACACACACACACAGGCACACTCACTGCCAGGACATGCACTGTAGCTATTAGTGACATACACACACAGGCACACTCACTGCCAGGACATGTACTGTAGCTATTAGTGACACACACATACAGGCACACTCACTGCCAGGACATGTACTGTAGCTATTAGTGACACACACATACAGGCACACTCACTGCCAGGACATGTACTGTAGCTATTAGTGACACACACATAGGCACACTCACTGCCAGGACATGCACTGTAGCTATTAGTGACACACACATAGGCACACTCACTGCCAGGACATGCACTGTAGCTATTAGTGACATACACACACAGGCACACTCACTGCCAGGACATGTACTGTAGCTATTAGTGACATACACACACAGGCACACTCACTGCCAGGACATGCACTGTAGCTATTAGTGACATACACACACAGGCACACTCACTGCCAGGACATGTACTGTAGCTATTAGTGACACACACACACACAGGCACACTCACTGCCAGGACATGTACTGTAGCTATTAGTGACATACACACACAGGCACACTCACTGCCAGGACATGCTCTGTAGCTATTAGTGACACACACATACAGGCACACTCACTGCCAGGACATGTACTGTAGCTATTAGTGACACACACACACAGGCACACTCACTGCCAGGACATGTACTGTAGCTATTAGTGACACACACACACAGGCACACTCACTGCCAGGACATGTACTATAGCTATTAGTGACACACATACAGGCACACTCACTGCCAGGACATGTACTGTAGCTATTAGTGACACACACACACAGGCACACTCACTGCCAGGACATGTACTGTAGCTATTAGTGACACACATACAGGCACACTCACTGCCAGGACATGTACTGTAGCTATTAGTGACACACACACACAGGCGCACTCACTGCCAGGACATGTACTGTAGCTATTAGTGACACACATACAGGCACACTCACTGCCAGGACATGTACTGTAGCTATTAGTGACACACACACACAGGCACACTCGCTGCCAGGACACGTACTGTAGCTATTAGTGACATACACACACACAGGCACACTCACTGCCAGGACATGTACTGTAGCTATTAGTGACACACACAGGCGCACTCACTGCCAGGACATGTACTGTAGCTATTAGTGACACACACACACACAGGCGCACTCACTGCCAGGACATGTACTGTAGCTATTAGTGACACACACACAGGCGCACTCACTGCCAGGACATGTACTGTAGCTATTAGTGACATACACACACAGGCGCACTCACTGCCAGGACACGTACTGTAGCTATTAGTGACACACACACACACAGGCGCACTCACTGCCAGGACATGTACTGTAGCTATTAGTGACACACACACAGGCACACTCACTGCCAGGACATGTACTGTAGCTATTAGTGACATACACATACAGGCACACTCACTGCCAGGACATGTACTGTAGCTATTAGTGACATACACACACAGGCACACTCACTGCCAGGACATGCACTGTAGCTATTAGTGACATACACACACAGGCACACTCACTGCCAGGACATGCACTGTAGCTATTAGTGACATACACATATACAGGCACACTCACTGCCAGGACATGTACTGTAGCTATTAGTGACATACACATACAGGCACACTCACTGCCAGGACATGTACTGTAGCTATTAGTGACATACACACACAGGCACACTCACTGCCAGGACATGTACTGTAGCTATTAGTGACATACACATATACAGGCACACTCACTGCCAGGACATGTACTGTAGCTATTAGTGACATACACATACAGGCACACTCACTGCCAGGACATGTACTGTAGCTATTAGTGACATACACACACAGGCACACTCACTGCCAGGACATGTACTGTAGCTATTAGTGACACACACACACACAGGCACACTCACTGCCAGGACATGCACTGTAGCTATTAGTGACATACACACACAGGCACACTCACTGCCAGGACATGTACTGTAGCTATTAGTGACATACACACACAGGCACACTCACTGCCAGGACATGTACTGTAGCTATTAGTGACATACACATACAGGCACACTCACTGCCAGGACATGTACTGTAGCTATTAGTGACATACACATATACAGGCACACTCACTGCCAGGAAATGTACTGTAGCTATTAGTGACATACACATACAAGCACACTCACTGCCAGGACATGTACTGTAGCTATTAGTGACATACACACACAGGCGCACTCACTGCCAGGACATGCACTGTAGCTATTAGTGACATACACACACAGGCACACTCACTGCCAGGACATGCACTGTAGCTATTAGTGACATACACATATGTTGAGGGGGTTTGCTGCCGATGCCCTTTGAAGAGGGCTGAGCCGGCGTCGTGGCCCCACCCCCTCGTCATGGTTACGCCCACCTGACCCGGTTTCGCTACGCCTCTCCCCCTCTCCCCCCCCCCCCCCCAAAGTTTCCTGCAGATCGCGGTGCAGTGAGTTGCACGCGCCGCCGGCATGCAAGACAGCCGTGTGGACGCGTGCATTGGGACCTTAGCCTAATGCCCCCCTCTCCCCCCCAGGGAGATTTGGTTGTTACAGGGTGTACTGTGGCGCTGCTTAGCTCACCTGTGATAGGTCCAGGAGGCAGGAGGCTCCGCAGATGGTGAAGGGAGCAGCAACAGGACAGGCTTTCAGGTTCAGCTTCCTTAGTGCAGCGCCTGCAGGGGCCCCTGCCAGAGACGAGGGTTCTCCCGCAGACACTCCTTAGGCCTCGTTCAGACAGGCTGCGACGTGCGTTTACGTGATTGGCTGGCGAAGTACGCATGACGCGGCTGCCGCTTGAAATGACAACTTCCGTTGACTCCTTCATGCGCGTACTTCAGCGCCAGCGCTGTACTTCGCCGCCGGGTGTCGTTTTCTGTTTGAAAATTCACACACCAAAGCGCGAGAGTGGCGAACGTGCGCACGCACATAAGCGCATGTCGCATCGCATGCTGTTTGAACGAAGCCAGAGTTCTGATAGGCACAGGCAGTGTAGGGGTTAAACTCCTGCGCAGGGCCTGGCCTGCCGTTGCGGCCAGGATGGTTACAATGTTGCCATATCCAGGAGCAGGCCTACCGGCAGATTGGAGTGTCATAACTGGGGAGGGTACTGATTGGGTCACATGCAGATGGCGCGATGCCTGTCAGTACCTGGAGCTGTCCCACTGAGGGGGTGGGGGGGGGGGAGCCTCACCCTTTATACCTGGGAGGGGTTACTCCCTCTGCCCCAATATCTGTGCTGACATCACAGGCCTAGTCAGCCTGCGCCCCCTTTACATGTGACTCAAACTGCCAGGCGCTTGTACTTGGCTAACCAGAGAGACACTAAGTAGCCATCTCACATGCAGGCCCATGTGCAAGAGACTTAACCCTAGCACTGCCAGCACCTACTAGAGCTGACAGTACTAGGGCAGGGACAGTACTAGGCCAGGGGCTGCATGCGCCCACCAGATTGGAATTTCAATGTACAGGTAAATGCTATATTTTCATTGTATAATCGCTGCAATAGTCTGTAACGTTTCTCTTCTCCCTTCCTCGGCCTCGTGTACGCGGGATGAGGATCTCTGTTCTGTGTTTCCGTCAAACACTCAGGATTCTGACACCAGGCAAGAACATTTCACAGAAACCCGCTCCCCCTCCCCACCTCTCTTCTTATCAAGCAGTAAAGTAACGGGAGTAACGGGAGTAACGGGAGGAGGGGGTCTGTTACATGTTATTGGACCACACACTGCAGTAGTTGATATGTTACAAGCTTTCGAACCTCGCAGGGTCCTTCTTCAGGTGTGGCAGAAATAGCGAATATAATACGCAGTATGTAAGAGGGATATCGGGTTGCAATGGATGCTGAGAGGAAGTGGGATAATAGGAATAGGTGGAAACTGGTAGCCTAGTGCAGGGGTCTCCAAGCTCAGTCCTCCAGAGCCGCACACAGGCCGGCTTCTATGGGTATCCCTGTTTCAGCACAGGTGGCTCAATCAGTGGCTCAGTGCTTGACTGAGTTTGTTAGTGTGAAAATTAACAGTGGAGGCATGAAAGGCTACTTACTCTCTATTGCTGCCCTGCCGCCACTACTATTTATATTTGCTTTGACCTCACTTCGTTTCAAAAAACGTGCTTCTTTCTACCAGTCCCATCATGTCTCTAACGCTATTCATATGTCTCCATCTCTCCCTCCTTCCTTCACCGCGTCTCAGTTCACATGAACTCCTTACTTACCTGCGCCCTCTGACACCACACAGCTATACCCCCAGCAATAAAGCACACCCCTACACATCCTCCTCACACACATACTCTTTCTATCCATGCTTCTTCTCCTTGCTTCTGGGGATATCTCTCCCAATCCTGGTCCCTGCCTTATTCCTACATGCGCTCGTCCTCGCCTGCCAATTGCAACCTCTACTCCTTCTGGTGTCAACCCCTCCAACCTCATACCCATCCCCTGCCTCCCTCCCTCCTCTCTCCCTTTCTTCTGTGCCCTTTAAATGCTCACTCCATCTCTAACAAGTTCCTCTCTGTGCATGCATTACTGTGACTGTGTGCAAATTATGCGACAATAAATATTTTTTCTTTGTTTCGCCTTTCCTGGGGTGCTGGGACCAGGAGATGTCTAGGCTGTGAGTTTCAGGGTAGGTTTGACAGAGAAACTTCTTTCAGATATCGTCTATTTAGCGGGGTGCCAAAGTTACTGGAGACCCGGTGGCGATGGAGGGGTTAATCGGGCCATTAATAAAGGCATTATACCCGGATGATTAACCCCAACTCGCATTGGGAGTGAATGGGGCTAAAAATATGTGCATTACCCTGATGTATTTGCCCCTGTCCCAGCCTTCTTGTCCCCATATTGCAGCCTGTTCCCTGCCTGCAGTAATAGGATTGCATACAAATTGTAGTATTGTTTTTTAGGCACAAGATGGCATTGTGAGAGCTTAGCCAAGTGCTGATTCAAGAAGCGTGGCTCTGTATTGGAGGTCCGCTTTGAAGAATGGGTATCCATTTCTAAGCCCTAGACCTCGTAACCCGCGAGGTCAATTGAATAAGTGGCTTGCGGTTAAATCTGAAGTGGATGCTGTCAAAATGTATCTCTCATCTTGTTAGCGTTCTTAACTTGAAAGGGAGAAGTCTATTGCCATGAGAACTAAGTTAACCACGGAAACCACAATAGACACCTTTCAATTAAGTACGCTAACTCGAGAACCAAGGGGGCTAGCACTCTGATTTTTGGAGTGCAGCCCAGAATAAATAAACCATACACCCACATATAACGTTTATTCCCGTAGCATAAGCAGAACATACTGTATTAATAAAATATATTTTACTGTTAGTTTTAAATGTACAGGCAGGAAAAGTTTTTTCTGCAAGCCCGGGAAAAATCCTTTAGTATGTAAATATGCTAAGGGTGAATGAGCTGAGGGTGTTTTCCTCCCTACACTTCAAAGAGCCCCTGCTAAGTGGGAGACTCTGAGTCCAGTGAAGTACAGGGATGAAAAGCCTCAGAGATTCCAAGTGTGAAAATGGCCGGGAAGTTGCTGAGTGCCAGATCCCGATACTCAGCATGAGCCATTGACACCTTGGGACCAAACCCTAGACAGAGGGTCGCCAAGTTGAGGGTGGACCCCCAGTATGTTAAACCGCATAGGTGTCAGGCTGACACATGCGCTTTGCAAAACCGGAAAGCTCTTTTTGCCCGTTCTGCAAACTTCGGGCAAATCAGGGATTGGTGAGTTAAATGTTCCCACGGAGGGGATTGGGCGTGCATGTTAAAGATAGGTCTGTGAACCCTATAAAACTGCCTGCCGAGCTATCCCCATGTGTCAGAAGTCTCTAAACCTGTCCTCGAGAGCCGCACACAGGCCAGCTTTAATGGATATCTCTGTTTCAGCACAGGTGGCTCAATCAGTGGCCCAGTCAACCACTGAGGCACTGCTTGAGCCACCTGTGCTGAAACAGGGATATCCATAGAAGCTGGCCTGTGTGCGGCCCTTGAGGACTGGTTTGGAGACCCCTGTCCTGTGTGATTCATAACATATCCAAGCTATGCACAGGATTCTGTTCAAGTACAGCGGTAGCGGTTCCAGGATGCAAAGGGTTAACAACATCATAACTAAGGATCTACCCCTATCTCCCACACCAAATAGACGTAGCACATTTTAATAAAGAAGAGTATAAAAGTATATTTTATAAAGCTTGTATGTTTTAAAATGTTATATACTTTATGCATGAAACATAAAGCAGGGTCTTTCATCTCCTAGCTACCTGGGCTTCGGTGCCAGTGAGTCTAACTCTAGGCCCCTAGATGAAAAGGACACTAGATGCTAGGGGCGTGAAAACCGTTTCAATAAGATGGTTGTGTAAATACAGGCCATCCTTTTTCTAGACATAGGATGCGTCCATAGAGTGGGGAGCAGTGCTGAGCCGCGCTGACGCTTAGCCAGCGGGCGCGATCGGGAGGCAGGGCAGTGATGTTGCTGGGCCAATAGCTCGCGACACACCGACGTCAACGTCACGGTGCCGTGACGTTGACGGTGCTGTGCTGTGATTGGATGTTTTCAGCCGACAGCGCGCTTAAAAACAGCTTTGCCTGTCAGCTAAAAATTCCAACACTTCAGCACGCCTGCAGACGCTCGCGTGCGCCCCCTCTCAAGACATCCTCATTGAGGATGCCGGACTCAGCGCGGAGCGTCCACACAGCTCAGCGCTGCCTGTCCTTCCATGGACGCAGCCTTAGAGGCACTCAGCCTGCAGGGGGCTTTGAATAGTGAATGAGCAAAGATGGTTTTTTGTGCACATGCTCTCTCACTGTTCTGAAGCCATAGTAGCCAGCTTTCACAAACCTGGCAAAGTGTGTGACTTTTTAAACCGGAATATTTTCTAAGTCCCCACTTCAGCACTGGACTGTTTTAAAGACTTTATTTCAACTAGGAAAGTCAGTTTGTCAACCCCAGACCCCCAGCAAGTGTATCTTCTTCTGTCTATTGTAAATCAATGTGTGTTTGCCTGTTTCTATGGAATAAATTACAATTTATTTTACTTATTGGCTTTGCTCAATGATATGATCCCGGTTTTAAATGTGAGTACCTAGTCTCCCGTGACACTCCTACTATAACCCCTACGCTCATACAGATTTCTAACTCCTCTCTCTACTCTGGTAACTTTTCCTCTTCCTTTAAACATGCAACAGTTATACGAAATGCGTCAGAGGTTCTTCTCGAGGTTCCTGTCTTACCTGTTAGCTGCAGTCTACAAATAAAGTACCCTTCCAGTGATCCAGTATTTGTCAGCTGTTTTTGTTTTTGGCACGCTTTACTTTCCTCTGTTTGGAACGCAGAGCATGGTCACACTATCCCGTCTGGAAGCATCCCCTTCTAGTCTCTCCTAGACCCTCTACAATCTGGCTTCCACACTGCTCACTCCACTGAAACAGCCCTCACTAAAATAACTAATGACCTCCATGCTGCCAAAGACAGAGGTCATTACACTCTGCTCATATTACTCGACCTCTCTGCAGCATTTGATACTGTGGAACACCCTCTTCCCCTTCACATTCTCCATACTCTTGGCATTCGTAACAAAGCTCTATCCTGGATCTCCTCATACCTCTCCCATTGTATTTTGTGTCGCTTTTGCCAACACATCCTCCTCCTCTTACAAAACCCATATGGGATACCAATCTCATCTGGGTAACATGTGATGTGGTATCCCTTTATACCATCATCGAACATGAAGCAGGACTCAGGGCCATTAGACTAACTTTGGAGAAAGATAGAGATGTAGATGAGAAGCTGAGATCATTTGTCTTGGAGGGGATTAGGTACATCCTTCAGCACAATTACTTTAGCCATGAGGGCGAGTTCTTTCTCCAGACGCGCGGCACCGCGATGGGCACCAGGTTTGCACCAAGTTACGCGAATATTTTCATGGACATGTGGGAACAGGACCACATTTGGGGAGACAACCCATTTGGTGCAAACCTGGTGCTCTGGAAAAGATATATCGATGATGTGCTGTGCGTCTGGAGGGGCACCACGGACACTTTAGCCCTCTTTTAATCTATCTCAACCAAAACCCATACAATATTAGGTTCACTTCAAGTAGTGATCCAACAGTTATTAATTTCCTTGACCTCACCTTGTACGTAGAAGATGGGGTGGTGCATACTAAAACATATTACAAAGAGGTTGACGCCAATACGTACCTATTGGCATCTAGCCATCACCACCCCAAGTGGATTGACAATATCCCACAAGGTCAGGCATTACTAATAAAAAGGAACTGTTCCCAGAAGCATATTTATGACCAACAAATATGTGAATTAAAAGACAAATTTAGGGAGCGTGATTATAATCCGTTTAAGGTCAATAAAGCAATTGCAAGGGTTAATAATGTAGATAGAACTGCACTAGTCAGTATGGATAAGAAAAATAAAAAAGATAAAGAGGGAGAATTTATACCCTTTACCACTAGGTATAATAGTATGGCTCCTGAGATAATGAAAACTTTTAAAAAGCATTGGGGAATTATCCAGCAAGATCCCATTTGGAAATCTGTACTACCATCTCACCCGCAAATTGTGTATAAGAAGGCTAGGAACCTAAAAGAATCTCTAGCACCTAGTTGTCCCTTAGGTGGACCCAAACAGGGTAACATTACATGGTTGGGTGGTTTGAAAGGATACTTTACATGTGGCAAGTGTATTGGGTGTAATTACAGCAAAAAAGGTGACATGTTCCATTCTACAGTCACCAACAAAACTTATGTAATTAACACCTTCATTAGCTGTAGAAGTACGTATTGTGTCTACTTATTACAATGTCCCTGCGGTCTCCAATACGTGGGGAGAACAGGGAGACCCCTCAAACGTAGGCTAGCCGAGCACGTGTACAATATTAAAAGAGGGTTTGAAAATCACAGTGTCTCTAACCATTTTAAAATAGTTCACGGCCAAAACCCTGAAGGATTAACATGTAAAGGGATAGAGTGCCCTAAAATTAACTGGAGGGGAGGTGACAGACTTAGGAATTTGTCCAGAAGGGAAAGCTTCTGGATATATACACTAAGGACACTGACACCTAAAGGCTTAAATATAGAGTTTGATCTAGCCTCCTTCCTAAGGGATTAAAAATCACTCTTTATCCACTATGCATGCAATATCTTTATTAACTATCTGTTTCCATTATACAAGCCATTGAATCCCAGAGTTAATCTCTTTTGACTTGTAATAATGTATAGCGTCTGTATTAATGAATTTTATTGTGTTTTAATGCGTTTCTGTCATATGTATATGCAATGTAATTTGACACCAAGGGGTTAATTACTTCTTGGAGGTATAAATAGGGCTTATTGGCAGTAGCTCCTTATCCTTTGAAAAAGTGACGTCCCCACGTCACGAAACGCGTTAGGGGGGAGGAGTTCTAGAGGCACCGTCTGCAGAGGAGGTTCCGTTGTTTGAACGGCGCTCAGGCAGTGACGTCAGCGGGACCAGCGTCGGAACACACCAGGGAGGGCGAAGAGAGTCCTGGGCACTGAGTTGCTGCTGAGAGGAGCCATACAGCTGTACTTCATTTGTAACAAGCAAAAGGGACACCTTAGCAAGCTGCGGATGGCATCCTAGTATTGCACGTGTTACTGCATCCATATGTGAGTTTACATTTGGCTGTTTTTATATATTTTAATAAATTGCGTTGTACTTTCCACACCATCTTGCTGTATTTTCTCCTTATCATGCCTTCCGAATATCTACTTGGGAGAGGCTAAAGAAGAGGAGGATTGAGAAGATTCGCGTGGGATTCGTGATCACAGCAAGGAAGAGGTTAAAGCACAGATCCTCTCAACTGAAAGTTGCAAGATTTATCTTGTAAGTAGTTCACTGTGGTCGCACTGTCCTGTATGCACCTGCCCAGATATACTGCGCAATTTGTGTTTTTTCTTTAACCCTTTATTAGGGGACTAACGAATCCAACTGCAATTGTCATTTTGGTTTGGAACATCATTTGGACATTTAGAGGACTGCACTGTATGGACACTTTCTACTATATTAAGCGCCAGGTATAACATATGGTTTTTGTATGAGTTTTGTGTGTAGGTTGAGGAGATAACCTGCACTGTGGGACAACTTAGGCTGCTCTATTTGTTTGTTTTTTAGTCATCACGTTCACTTGATATTCTATGTGCACTTTATTATATTGTAGGCGCAATTAAGTATGCACACCATTTAATTTAAGGCACATTTTTTAGCATTAGCTCATTATAGGTTAAGCGCTGTAGTTTTGGTGTATTAGTTAGTTATTTACATTATACGTCCTCCTCCTCTATCGATCTCTCTGTGGGGGTACCCCAGGGCTCTGTCATGGGACCTTTTCTCTTTACACAGGCTCTCTAGGTGAACTAATCACATCTCTTGGGTTCAAATCTCACCTATATGCTGACGACACACAAATGTACTTTTCAACCCCTGACCTTACACCTGCTGTACAGACCAAAGTTTCTGAATGTCGGTTGGCTATATCATCCTGGATAGCCATCCGCCGACTTAAACTTAACATGGCAAAAACAGAGCTCCTCATACTTCCTCCCAAACCTGGCCCTACTACCTCCTTCCACATTACTGTTGGACATTCCATCTTTCACCCAGTAGCCCAAGCACGCTGCCTAGGGGTCACACTCGACTCCACTCTCTCACATTCTCTTCTCACATTCAAAAGGTGGAACAACGACCAAAAGGAAAAGGTATCCCCAATGTTGAGAGCACTCAGATCACAGTAAGAATAGGTAAGGAGAGACGGGCTGACAATGTACGTATTAGACCCCCTGGGGACTGTAAATGTCCCATATATGTCAGATGAACTAGATACAGGCATACCCCGGTTTAAAGACACTGACTTTAAGTACATTCGTAAGGACATATTTTTAATAGCACCATACCCGTGTCCGTACGCTCGCTTCGCGTGTATGGACACTTGTTATGCCCTACAGACCGCCGTAGTAGTGACGTGCCGATTCCCGTCACCCAATAGGCAAAGGGCAGCTCAAGCAATGCGCCTGTCAGTACGTCCTGAACAGAAATCCCGGCTCCCTACCTTGCATGTCCTCTCTTGCAGGAGCGCTATCGCAGTACCACATTAAGAGAAGGGGGTTTCGGCACTTTGACCCGTCCCCGGTGATGTGTTTCCGGCCACGGAGTGGCAGAAAGTGCTTGGAGAACTCCAGACCTACCCCCGGTGACGCACATCCGGTCGCGGAACAAGGGACATTGTTTGGAGCAACCCCTGGATGCCACGTGATTACCTGAGGCTGTAGCCGTTCATCACTCACCACATATCCCTGCGTGTGTCCTGTGGACGTTCTGTAAGTAGGATTCCGGTTTTACCTACCGGATCCATCTTCTGCAGTGGTCATTTTATATTGTGAGTATTAAATTAACTCTTATATTATTTGTCAGCCTTGCTTGTGTTTGTCTTGTCCTGTTTGTCTTGCATGTCAATTCATTCCAGCAGTGTTGCCCTATGATGGTTTTTTCCTTTTCTCTTTTCTCTCTTTGCATCACATGCACTGTATAACATCTTGCTGTGGAGCTTGGAAGTGCAATATTGGATTTCTACTTCTTGAGACTTCATTACCATTGGACTGTAACTATTCCCATTGGACTCTTTAGGCGCCGGTCTGTATTGTTTGTCCAGTGTTGTTACTTGTTGTTTGTTTTAGCAATCATTCCACTGGTTTATTAGTTTATTCATATCCATATATTGTATTTTCTGTTTGCCTGGACCTTTTATATTTACTTTTTAAGTAGTCTTTCTATCTATTTAGCTTAGCCCCTTACTATTAATTATCTACATTTCATTTTTCTCTAGTGTGGCGCTGTAATATATATATTTTTATTTTGTGTATATATATGTAACAACCTCCCCCTCCTTCCCTACGGGGATCTGCCATGTTACATGTACACTGGTGCTGGGTAGCTCACCTGTTGTAGGCCAGGAAGCCTGAGTAACTATTCAAAATCTCACAGCCAAAAGTACACAGAGCAGGACCCAGCCTCGTCAAATAGTGTCATCACGCAAGGAGTTTGACGAGGCCTGGTCCCTCCGTGTACTTTTGGCTGCGAGATTTTGAATCTCCCTAACATCAAGGACTCGCCTTCCTACCGGATTGAGTCCCCAGCAGACCTGCTCTGAACATCTCTTACGAGAGGATTGCCAGGACTGAGGTTCTACACTGATGGGATCGCTGGCTGATGATATTTCACACACTGCTTTTAAAATCCCTTCCCTTGTGAGTGCACTTGTTTCCCTCCCTCTTCATTTTATTAAAGGGTTATACTTTTTACGCTATGGGGCGTGCACTTTCTTATCGGATGTAGTTCATCCCATTGGAAAGAGCCATGACTCCCTTCCACCTGCGGGGATTTCATCCAGGAAGAACAACAACCTACATGTGACTTTACGGGACTGTTTATTTTATATCTCTTTATGCACTATTATGTATATTGTTTGTGTATATCTTCACTTATATATTTTTCACTTATGTGCCCATACATTGAATACTACACTTAGTATTACTATATTTTCACAAACTGATTGTGTAATACTGTTACACTTTGTTTGGCGCCACTATATATTTCTTTTGATTATACACACACACATATACACTAGTGCTATACTAGGCAAGCTACTAGCTAGCCTAGACAGACAGACAAACGCAGATGATATGCTGCTATACTGTATAGTAGCCCAGCTTGCCTGCCTGGCACTGGCAGTCAGCACACAGTTCACCAACCATAAACCCCAGCCCCCCTCCCCCACCACCAGGCACTCCACTAGCTCGTATGAAATAAATATACTTTATAACTATACTAATCAACTAGTTACAGTAGTATAAACCTAAAAATATACTATACACACATACAAAAAATAAGGCCACTGAGTGAGCCAGGCGAGTGGAAAAGGCACAAGCGGACACACAGACAGAGGGCAGTCCAGTCAGTCACAAGTAATTAGTGCTACCACTTTTATTTAGTAAATATTAGAAATGTTTGACCTGGTTAATGGTATTGGCTACAACAACACAACCAGCAGGCAGCCTAAAAGCAAGCAACCCAATTAAATACTAATTATATATATTTTTTATTATTAATTGCTGGTGACACGGACGTGGCGGGGTCAGAGAACTGGTGTATATATTGACTTGGACACACTGGACGGGGTTATACCATGTAACAAATAACAATAATAAACTACATAACTAGTAATTTAATCATAAACTGTAGTATAATAAGCATATGTTATGTATTGCTGTATAATAAATCTGTAAATTTTCCTGTTGTCCTATCTCCTTCAGACTCCGTCTCTTCTCTAAGTGAAGTGCATATATGTATACTGTAGATAGCAGCCATACATACACATATACACACGCACACACAGTGTGTGAGATACTGCATGAGACTATAATACACTCCCCGACTTTCTGCAGCGTTTGCACTTTGTGTTCTTGATTTGCTGGCCTGGCTAGTTATGGTCTGTGCTGCTGTTGCTTTGATACTGGCAGTGGGAGAATACCAATGTGGCAACTCTAGTAATGGGATGGCAGTGGCTGCTGCTGTCCTCACTCAGTGACCTGGGCTGCACACTAGGTGCCGAGAATGAGAGACATGAAATGTGCAGAAGTTTAACCCTCCTTGAAACTAATTATCAATATTGTTGTTATTAATATTATTATTCAATCATTTATATAATAAACAGCACAGTGGCCGCTGAGGCAAGGAAGGCCATAAACCCAGGGAGTGGACTGGTTAGTGCACAGACAGGGGTCAGTTCAGTCTATCAGATATGGATACTTGACGGTTAAACTACAAGCTCTATTAAGTAAATGTATAAATGTTTGATCTATAGACCTACGCAGTACCCAGGGAGTGGACTGGACAGTGGACACAGAGACAAGGGTTAGTTCAGTCAGTCACACAGCAGCATGCACCTAATAACCAACCCCCAGCCAAACCCTGCCGGTCTGAGGAGCTTCCTACTTTGACTGAATTGATTTCTAGAAGCAAAATATTTCTCCCTTGTGTAAATCGTCAGGTGTGTGTTCAGGGGCCCCTGTGTACTGAATGATTTCCTACACACTGTACAATTAAAAAGTTTATTTCTTGTGTAAATCTGCTGGTGTAACAAGGGGGCCCACTTAGCATAGAAAGGTTTATCACCCTCTGTAAAGGCTATTTTTTTTTTTTTTTACCCTATGTGAATCCCGTGGTGTGTGCGGAGGTTGTTCATCCAAGAAAAGCTTGTCCTATACTCTGTACTCTCCATGTGAAATGTTTCTCCCCTGCATGAATCCATTGGTGTCTAAAGATGTGAACCTTAACACTGAATTATTTCCCACTTTGAATAAGGAAATGGTTTCTCCTGTGTAAATATTGTTGGGTGTGATAGGTGTTCTCCATTATTACTGAATTGTTTTCTACCCTATAAACAAGCACATGGTTTCACTCCAGTGTGAATCCTCTGGTGTGTCAGGAGGTCACACTTTGTAATTCATTATTTCCCACACTCTGAACGAGGGTTTGGCGATGATAAAAAAAATCTCCCCACAATAACGATATTAAGTAACTTATCATGACAATTACCCAAAAGATGCAAGAGAGACCAAGCTTTCCTCGACACATTTATGGGGATTAAAGGGGAAGGGGGAGGAGGGGGCTGAAAGTCATGTGTTTGAGTCATAGAAGAGAGGAAGGGAACGAAGCGGTTAAGAGGGAGAGTGTGAGTTTAAAGGCAGGAGAATTCCTTGAAGCTGCAGAATTTGAGTCATGGTGCATCAAGACCTACCCCCTCCTTACCTCCCAGATCGGCTCCCATTTCTCTCTCCCAGACCCGCCCCCACTCACTCTCTCTCTCTCTCCTACCCGCCCTCACTCTCCCCCTTTCTCTCCTGCACCCATCCCCATTCTCTACATTTCTTTCCCGCAGCAGCCCCCTCCTCTTTCTCCCAGACCCGCTTCCTCTCTCTCCGAGACCTGCCTCCCGCGCCCTCTCTCTGACAGACCTGATGCCTCATCTCTCTCTCTGCCAGACCCGCCCCCACTCAGTTCTCTGCAGTCAGTAGATATGAATATCATGGTAAAAAATAATGGTAAGTTTCGAGTTACCAGCCATTTTTATTACCACTGTATTATTACAGTATGCTATTGGTATATTACCCAATCCTACTCTGAATAAGACAATGGTTTATCCACTGTATGAATATTCTGGTGTTTGAGAAGGTATTCCTTACTACTAAATTGTTTCCCACACTCTGCACAGGTGAATTCTTTCACCCCTGTGTGAATCCTTTTGTGTCGGAGGAGGCATCTCGTCCATGAAAAGCTTTTCCCACACTCTGTACATGTGAAAGGTTTCTCCCCTGTGTGAATCTTCTCGTGATCAAGGAGATTTTTCTTAATACGGAATGGTTTCCCACACTCTGTACATGTGAAAGGTTTCTCCCCTGTGTGAACTCGCTCATGTATGAGGAGGTCGCTTTTCTGTGAAAAGCTTTTCCCACACTCCGTACATGTGAAAGGTTTCTCCCCTGTATGACTCCTCTGGTGTTGGAGGAGGATGCTCTTTTCACGGAATTGTTTCCCGCACTCTGTACATGTGAAAGGTTTTTCCCCTGTATGAACCCTGTAGTGTGTGAGGAGGTGGCTCTTCTGTGAAAAGCTTTTCCCACACTCTGTACACGTGGAAGGTTTCTCCCCTGTATGAATCCTGTGGTGTATTAAGAGATCGCTCTTCTGTGAAAAGCCTTTCCCACACTCTGTACATGTGAAAGGTTTCTCCCCTGTATGAATCCTCTGGTGTTTGAGAAGGATGCACTTTTCACTGAATTGTTTCCCACACTCTGTACATGTGAAAGGTTTCTCTCCTGTATGAATCCTGTAGTGTGAGAGAAGGCGGCTCTTCTGTGAAAAGCTTTTCCCACACTCCATACATGTGAAAGGTTTCTCCCCTGTATGAATATTCTGGTGTTGGAGGAGGTATTCCTTACTACTGAATTGTTTCCCACATGCTGCACATGTAAAACGTTTCTCCCCTGTATGAACATTCTGGTGTCTTAAGAGGTTCCCCTTAGTACTGAACTGTTTCTCACACTCTGTACAACTAAAAGATTTATCCGCTGTGTCAATCCTCTGGTGTGAAAGGAGTTTCCCCTTCAATAAAATACTTCTGCCACAGTTTGTACAGCTAAAGGGTTGCTCTCTAGTGTGGACACAAAGGTGTGTGAGTAGGTTCCTATCCAGTGAGAAACTTTTCCCACATTCACAACAGAAAGAAAGCTGAGCACTACAGTTTCTTCTTGAATCTCTCCCATATATTTTGCTTGACCCATACTTTAAGTCAGTCTCTGCTGTGTGCTGTCCAAGATCTGTAAATTCGCCATCATGTGGCATTGGTTCCTTGTACGTGTTCAACATGTGGCAGAAATCATTGGTTGTTGGCACTTCTGGCCAGTGGGGAGTCAGCCAGCTTTCGGAGATATCAGACTTCCTGTTTTGCTCCTCATTCAGGCAGTCCTCTAACAGAAGAAAAACAAAAGACATTGAACACAAATATTTTCAAATCTGTAAACAAAATGACTACCAAAATAATCTGCAGAATTTACTTTATCACTATTTAATTATCCCAATATTCTCTTCACTCTATATCCAGGTCTTTTGGTGGTGGTCCCCAAAGCCCTGAAATTTGTTTCTGGCAACGCTCAGTGCATTAATTTTGATACAAATTATATGTATTTATTACTGTATTACATAGTAGGTGAGGTTGAAAAGACATATGTCCATCAAGTTCAACCTATGCTAAATTTAGACTACAGATACTTTTCATATATTCATATTTACAGTATATTGATCCAGAAGAAGGCAAACAAAAAACCCCAGTGACATATCATGTAAGTAATGCTATCTCATAAAGGGGGGAAATAAATTCCTTCCTGACTCCAAATATTGGATATCAGATTACTCCCTGGATCAACATCCCCCTTCTGGTTGCTTTTTGATGGATAATTGCTCGCTGAATCCAAATAGCGCCCTTCCCGAGGTCTATCACCCTGGCAACAAAAGATCGAAGCAAGGGATTTCCAAAGAAGCAAAAGATGAACTTTTGATTTATAGTGGGGTCATTAATATCTCTGATATTGAGTTAAGAAGATTAATTATCACTGTTAAACAAGGGGTTAAAATATGCCCCATATACAAATTTTCACGTATTCAACACAGTGGTTGATCTTCACAAATTTGTTAGAAAATGTACCATTAAGAAGTTTCAGTAGTAAGATTGCACCTATTTCTAATACTATATCATTTACAGATTGTGAAGATGAAGAACCCCTGGATAATAATCTTAATCTTTTCTCTTTCAGAGATTATTGTGCGATTCAAGATATGGAGGAGTTCGGTGGGATTGGCTTTGAGGATAATGATCTAGACAGATTCCGAGGTAGAAAGGATTCTGGTCCAAAAAGAAAGTCCCACTCCTTTCCTTCATTCATTAACGGAACATCTCTTTCCACTTATGAAAGTTTAGTTGAGAGGGATCTCATTCTTTGACACAAGGGTTTCATGTTTGATCCACCTAAAAATATTCATCATGGGAATAATTTGACTATGGGAGAAATTAAGGCCCTTCGAGACCTTGAGGCCAATAAATCTTTCATTATCAAAATGCGGACGGGGGGGTCAGTTGTAGTGCAGCATAGGGATGACTATCACAGGGAGGCTCTCCGCCTCTGTCTAATACATATTCCTATTGAACAAACAAGGTTGCACTAAATTGTCATCTTTGTTTTATTGAAGAACACAATGCAGAGATCCCTGTAATTCACCTGACATTGAAGACATCTAAGACTACACCAGTGCAGAAACTGCCATCTATTTGCTGGGAAAGTGTGAGTCCCCATTTTTGGCTGATACCTAGAAGTCACATAATTTTGGAACTTATTGCACTATTGTAGTATTTCTATGTTTTTTTATAATGGTGAAACCTGCGCTCCCCAAAGCTACAACTACAATCCAATTAGGAAAGCAAATATTAGCAGACTCTGTGATATCAGTCAAGATCTTAAGGTGATTCCCTTTGAAAAATGGTAAAGGATAGAGGAATTCTGTCAGGGGAAATCTTCCGTTACCTTCAGATTAGGGCCTTTTGCTAAAATTCAGCCCACAAACTCTGTCTAATTATTTAAAAGACTCTGTCTGAGAGCAGATGCCTGACGAAGCTTGGAAAAGCAATATGTATAGAGGGTGAGCCTCTCAGACACTCGTAGCAACAGTAAAACGCGTTACCTAGCAGAAGTCCGTGACCGGATGGGACGTTGCCCTTACCAGAAGTGACGTGTCGGGACTCAGGTAGACGCCGGTGCAGCGAGATACTAGCGAGGCAAGTTGGAGAGGCACGAAGGAGACACCAGGGACCCGGAGCAGAATGACCGGCGCAGCTGGGGACCCAGTGCCGGTATCAGCAACCCACGACAGAGCGGTGGCGGTGAGATTATCGTGATGCCAAGTATTTTATACACAAATTGTGGGACACGCTTTTATATTATGTACACCATGTAAGTGCATTTCTTATCTGTTTTTAATCTATAAAAATACTCTCATTCGATCTGCGCAATGGTCCCTATTCTCTCTTTTTACTGAGGTACCAACTTCCTGATACTCTGTAGACTGCCACGTTTGTGATATGCCCTAATTATATTACTACATTGTGAGTAGGAATTACACAGGAGCCAAGATACGAATATCTAGTCACTTATTAGAAAAACATCTGCACTTAGTTGTGCTTTTTCTTGTCGTTTGTATTTCTCCCATGCTCCCCCTGGATTTTTGAAGCAATCTTGAGAGCAGATTCTCACCAGAGGCTTATTTCAGAGTTGTGTAGGCAATTTTCTCTACCAGTCGGAGAATCCCAGGAAAAGCTGGGATTCACGAGGAAGTGGGAGAATGATCTGGGGGAGGAACTGTAGGGTGACGACTGGGAGAATATCTTTGAGTCAGTAACTAAAAGCTTAGTTTGTTCGACAATCTGAGAAAACGCCTACGTTAAGTTATGACTCGTTGATATAACACCCCTGAAAATATCACTAAATATGTACCAGGCTATTCCCCTCTGTGCCCTAAGGGTTACGGTGAAGTAGCGTCTCTCCTACATATGTGGTGGTCCTGCCCCCGGGTGCAGGAGCTATGGAGGAAGGTGAGAACCTGGCTCCAGCAGATCTTGGGATCTGACTTCTCCCTAGACCCGTGGCTATTCCTGTTGAACAGGTCACTCCATGATCACATATTAACAAATTGATCCCAAAGGATCAAGAAAGACCCTCCAAAGATGCACTCTATGATAAGTGTACTAATATATGGTTTGATCAGCCAACTATTGTATTCTCCTAGGAGTAGGGCCTGTATAAAATCCAAAAATAGTAACATTTTATTACATCAAAAATAATGTGACATGGTGAAAAATATATAAAATAATAAAATCCCCGTAGTGGAGTAGTGGAAATTCTCTTTGATATAGGGGCAAATGTGGAATATTTTTAACCTTATAGGTTTTCAGCCCAATTTCTACTGCGACAACCAGATAAATAAATATGTTTACTATGAAGCATATAGTTGATTAACTGTTTGTGACACTAGGTATCCTTCTCTGATTGTAAGTCATGATATATCCTAACAGATCTCAATGTCACAAGTATCTATTTGCAAAAGTAAACATTGTTATACAGTTCTCAGTAGTCCCCAAAATAGAGACGCTGCTTGTTAAAAATAGGCTAATCTGTACCAAGTTCATTTTTACCCATTGTGGTAGAATCCAGGTACCATTAGCCCAGACACCAGGGATTCCATATGTCCTTAATTTAACCATTTATTCAGACACATATGTACAAGCATGATGGGTTAATGTATTGGACTAATATGTCCTATCTATGTTAGCAGTTTTGTGTGTCATAATAGAATATTTATGGTTTCTGGAGTTACAATCAATCAGAGAAGGATACCCAGTGTCACTAACAGTTAATCAACTATATGCTTCATAGTAAACATATTTATTTATCTGGTTGTCGCAGTAGAAATTGGCCTGAAAACCTATAAGGTTAAAAATATTCCACATTTGCCCCTATATCAAAGAGAATTTCCACTACTCCGCTACGGGGATTTTATTATTTTATATATTTTTCACTATGTCACATTATTTTTGATGTATTAAAATTGTATTTTTGGATTTTATACAGACCCTACTCCTAGGAGAATACAATAGTTGGCTGACCAAACCATATATCAGTACACTTATCATAGAGTGCATCTTTGGAGGGTCTTTCTTGATCCTTTGGGATCAATTTGTTAATATATGCTATCTACCTCTATTGCACCATGATTACCATTTACTAATAAAACTTAATAGGAGAGCAGAATAGAATGCAACCTTTGTTCACTCCATGATCACACAAGCGCCGGAAATAAATTAATAACCCCCATTGTTACAGCAGCTAGGTGTTCCATAGCGAGCTTGTGGAAACAAAACAAGTTACTGCCAATTCAGGTCATCAGGAATAAGCTACGGTTCATATGTATGATGGGAAAACTAAGTAGTTTCCTGAACGACACATGCCATAACTTCCCAAAAGTCTGGCAACCCTGGATCTCACATGCAGTTAGTCCATATGTGGATTTAGGCTCTTTATGTCTATAATCTATGGCTCCCAGTCATCTGAAACAGGTTGGGACATGCCATAGGCCCACCTGGCATTAATTCAAACTGTCAACTAAACTGAGGGTATACGGAGAACAAGGCTCCTTAGAAAGGGGTCCCGAGGCAAGAGCAGGGGTCTTCCTAGACTGAAACCGCAAACTAAGTTATATATGTGTAAAGTCCCGAATCCGTTGCTCCCCTGATATGCTATCGTTCCCCTCCGCCTCCTCTCCCTATTTTTTTTATTTGTGTGTGTCTACCCTGCCCCCCTCATCCCCTCCCAATACCCATTCACTGATGTTTTATTTCTGTATTTCTCTGTTTGAAAAAATGTCAATAAAAATTTTTTTGAGTTGAAAAAAAAAAAAGGGAGGACAAACATGCACAGATTCAGAGAAGTAATAAGGCCCCGCTCGTGAGAGCTTACAATGTAGAGGGATCGAGGGACAATGTTGAAACAAGAAGGTGGCTGCTCATTGTAGGACAAGGTGTGGCTCAGGTTAGAATAGGGCACAGTCTGACAGCTGAAGCCATTAAGATTTTTTGGGTGGGATGTTACATAGGGTGAAAATTGGACCAGCCACACAGCTAATCCCTATGGGTTTGGTGAGTTTTTAGGGCGTTTTTAAACATCTGAAAATTGGGGGAGAGTCTGATGGTATGTGGTGGGGAATTCCAGAGAGAGGGGGCAGCATGGGAGAAGTCTAGCAGGCGGGAGTTAGAGGAGGTACTAAGGTGGATGTCATAGGAAGAAAGTAGGGGGAGTTTAGGTATATATTGGTGGATGAGGGCTGAAATGTCAGGAGGGGGCAGTGTTTGAGGCCTTTGTAAGTCATTAAAAGGGTTATAAATTAATTCTAGAAAACAGTGTAGGAATATGCGTAGTGGAGTGTAAGAAGTGGGGTGGTGAGCGAGGTAGATGAGTCGAGCAGCAACATTTTGGATGTATTCGAGTTGGGATAGGTGGATAAGGGGAATGTCAACTAAAAAAAGATTGCAGTAATCGAGGCAGGACATGATGAATGAGTGGATTAGGATTTTAGTTTCATCATGAACGAGAAAAGGGCGTATCTTGACAATATTTCGAAGGTGGAGATGGCAGGATTGAATGAGGGACTGAATGAGGAATGAAGGAGAGATCAGAGTCAAAGATGACCCCTACACAGCAGGCTTGAGGTATTGAGGAGATTGTGGCATTATTGAAAGTGGGGGAGAGTGTCGGTGTAGTGCAGGCAACGGAAGGGGGAAAGATTATTAAATCTGTTTTGGACATTTTAAGCTTCAGGTAGCGGTGAGACATTCAGGAGGAGATTGCAAGACATTCAGGAGGAGATTGCAGAGAGACAGTTGGAGACACGGGACAGGAGAGAGTATAAATTGCACATTTATTGCCAATAGACCGACGTGACGTTTCGGCCTCACAGGGCCTTTCTCAAGAGTTAATGGCATAAACTTTAAAGTCCATAAAGTCCTGTTAAATAAACCCATCACCAGGTGTCCGTCGTTGATCTTTCGTATCGTCATCTATTCCCTCATGATTACCAGGTCACTCCCGTGTCACTGCTATTTAGGCTCAGCCTCTTCCACCAGGAAGTTGGCCAAGCATAACCCTTGTGACGTGTGCTAGTCACATTCACTGTTGCCTCACCTTGTCCTGCATTGCCTTGTTTCCATCTACTATCCAATCCTCGACCTTGGCTTGCCTTCAACTATCCTACATTCTCCTACCCTGACCTGGCTATCCACGACTACGAACCTGCACACCGGATGCAATCTCGCGTCTCTAGGTTGGTGCTTTCTAATCCCCACCTCGGCCTTGCGCTCCTGTCTGGTTTGTGGCAAGCATCCATTACAGACGTGGGCCAATGGAGTGCATAATGTTCAAGAGAAGGGAGTGATCAACAGTGTCGAAACTAGCAGAGATCCAGGCGAATTAGAAGGGAGCACTGACCCTAAGACTTTGCTGTGAGTAGGTCTGTGACAGGGTGGATTCCCCATCTGATAGTTATGCATGGGAGATGTATGTTTAAAGGTTGAGCACAGCACCGATCAGGTAAATCTCAGTCTGAGAACTAGCTGACTTGATTAACCTGCTCACCTGGCTCATTAAAGTGTCTTAAAAGTCTATAGCTCTCAGTGCTCTGGGGTCCTGTCTGCAACTCTGGGGGGAGAAGACTGCACCAAAGGTCTGTTTATATGGGAACTCTTGCTCCTGTGTATCATGGACTTGACTAGCCCTTGCTGGGGAAAAGGGAAAATCCCGCCTCAACGACTTATGTTTTTGTTAACCGTTTATATGCTGAAGATACGCTCTGTTTTGCTCCTCCTTCTTTGAGGCTAAATACAAAGCCTATATTCAGACAAACACACGTGTCGTTGCGTTGTCCCTGGAAACGGGTCGCTGGCCACTTGCTTGTGCTGTCTTAGTGGAGTGTAGAGGAGAGCGATACAAATTAATAATGGTAGAATTCAGTGAATGTTCTTTCCACACTTTTGGAATCCTGATTGTCGGGAATATACGACTTAATGTACAAAAAAGAAAAACTGATTCAGTCTGCACCTCGGCGGTTTAAAATACAATAAGAAAACCGCGTTGAAGAAGCGTACATTGACATTATAAAGAACATTTACGAGAATGCCACATTAGCTATTAGATTACATGAAGATACAAGCAAAATAAGGATCAGCGAGGGAGTGTGACAGGGAGACATCGGGCTACCCAAACATTCCGGAGCAGCACGAAGAATTGTTTAGGACATTCAATTGGGGGAAAAAAGGAATTAAAATCAAATATGAATATTTCAGTTACCTTGCATTTGCAGATTATATTGTTATTTTGGCAACAGCAACACTTCACCCTCTATGGCAGAGGAAAAAGAGTCAAGGAAGGCAGGTTTGAGATTTAGGAAGAAGAGGTGTTGAATATGAGGACGATAAAGAGGAGAGGTCTTCACAAATAGAATCCACCACCTTGAAAAGGTCGGCAAATTCCTGAGGTAAAATGGAGGATCAAAAAGCAGCTAACAGATGTTGGTCTGAGTAGATCGTTAAATACCAAGAGGCAGTGGGGGTTATATTTGCAAGTGTTTATTAGTGAAGAAAGGTAATTTTGTTTTGGGTGAGAGTGGCAGAGAATAAGTGGGGCCTGTACAGCATGAGTGGAAGATATGGCAGAATTGTAGTTCATTGGGGAGAACTATGCCAGGGGTCTATAGAAGAGAGAAGCGGAGGAGAGCAACGTGGAGTTGAGAGACGTTAGCTTAATGAAAGGCCAGTCTCTGCAAAACTGCAGGGTAAATGGAGAAGAAAAGGAGAATTGAGAGAGCGTAAAGGAGGTGAGGTGATGTTAGGAGGAGAAAAATAGAGAAATTAGAGAGAGAAGCTTCTGGATTATCCTCACATTTATGGTATAAGAGGACAGGCAGAATACACTGGTTAAACAGTGGAAGGTGCCCTTGAGAAATTGTTTTGCTTTTTCCAAATGCGCCTCATCGCATCCACAGATTGTCAGAGACCCCTAACTCTACACTCCCAACCTTTATACTTGTTTTAAGAGAGAACCATATTGCACTACTAACTCTGCTGCATGTCCCAGAACACCCAGCAGGCCTGGGGACTTCCTATGAGAGGCAATTAACCTTTCAGCTAAATAACCTTTGTCTATACAAAAGGATGTTAAAGTACTCACCTGTGACGGTAAATGTAACTATGTCACTCTTTATTGGGGTCAGATGTTCCTCAGTGTTCGGTTCTTCCTTCTCCGACTTAATCTCTAAACTCTCCGGTACAACCACTGAAAAAATGCCAACGCGGAAAGGGAAATCCATCATGTAAAGCTGGGAGTGGGGGCGCTTCCTGTCATATCAGCATACAGAAATACACTATGCTGATTCCTAAGGGCAGGGGAGAAGTGATTGATTCTACTTGATTATTAACCCCGAGTGCTTAGGGAGTTTTTACCCCTGAGAGCTGAAAACATGTTGGAGATTTTGGTGCTACCAATGTTCAAACAACGATAACAATAATATTCACAATATAACCTTAGACAGATCATGTTTTTTTTTTAAATTAAATGTAGCATGTAATTATATGCATGCGTTAATGTTATTTCCCCCAATTTTGTTGAAAGTTCAGTCCATTTTTTAAACAAATTGAATAAAGACAAGTGAGGGAAGAAGGGTACTTGCCACCGATAGGAAATGACTCCATTTCTCTCTTTATTGGGGTCAGATGTTCCTCTGTGTCTGTCTCTTCTTTCTCCGACTTCATCTCTAAACTCTCCGGTACAACCACTGGGAAACCTGGCAATAAGAAAAGGAAAACCCATCAGGTAAAGCTGGGATATCTTGTGATACCGTCTCCTCTGATATTGGTATAATATAACACCAGTCATAAAGAAATGTGTTACTAACCCTTCTGGGAGAAAATGACTGAAGGAGTTGAAAGCATATTATATATCACCTGCTGGTGGTTCTAAAAGAAAACCAGATTCATTAGTTTGGGTATCTGACACACAACTGCAAAATAACCAGATATTCCCTCCTTGCAGATTTCAACGCCACCAAAATATCTGCTAGGTCAGAGCAGAAAAAGGGGACTTTACTCAAAACCAATAAAAGATATGTAATAATTGATATTGAATTAAAAACAAACTTTAATAATAATAAAAAAATTATATACAGCTTAATTCGCTACAACGCGGTTCGGCTTATAACGCGGTCCGTGTGTGACTCCTGAGCATCTCCTACCTTTCTTTCCCCTGGCTGGCACCAGCATGCAAGCGGCAAGCGGCTTTTTTCCCTCCTCTCAATGCAATGCTATATTGCTAACGGACACGGACACACACCACTAAAGATGAACTCTCCCACTCCCTGCATTCCCTTGCAGACTCCAACACTAACCCCACTTTCACTTCTGACACCAGGAAAATAAGGTGAACAAAAAATAACTTGAGCCCCTTTGTATATCTCTGCTGCTTGCATTTCATACGATCAGTCCTGCCTGCAGGAGCCCGTTTCCATCTTGTTTGCTGATCTGTTGTGTACCCTGCCCTTACTTTCACTTGCACCCTGTCCCTCCCCCACAACACCCTGCAGGAACCCAGGAAACATTTTAGGAACCCCCTCCCCCCCTCGTAGTCTAAAATAAATTCCCCTAATAGCTCCCAAATCATTCCATCATAGAAGCATCAATATGAACATTTCAACACAAGCAAAAACTAAGAGAAGTACTTTATAAGTTACTATGTTTTTCTGTTTGCACCACAATATACTAGGAGAACAAAAAATACCTAGTTTGATCCTATAATTTAGGGAATGTTCTCCTGGACTGGTGCCATGATGGTAACTGGATCCTCCAGGGGGAGGGAGCTGCCTTATCAACCACTGCACGCATGCGTCCAGCGCGAGCACCAAGCACCCGAGACGCACACACACACACACACACACACACACACACACACACACACACACACACACACACTCCTGCTCGGGCTCCCCAGCTCCTCTAGTTTTTCACACATGGCTTCTCCATTTTGGCTTTATTTTTGTTAAATGAATCATCTGTTCCTTAGCAGGTATTAAAATTAGGTAAATACAACCTCAGATGAACAACACCACATGACTTATTACACAGTGTCATGGTTTATTTAACTTTATTTATACTTGCGATAGCTTCATCAATTACATAAAGACAATCCACGTATCTTACCACAAAAATATCTACTCACTTAACAAGCGTGGATCCATGCTGGCAGTGGGCAGTGCTGCTCTGGAGATGCTGGCAGTGGGCAGCGCTGCTCTGGAGATGCTGGCAGTGGGCAGTGCTGCTCTGGAGGTGCTGGCAGTGGCCAGTGCTGCTCTGGAGGTGCTGGCAGTGGCCAGTGCTGCTCTGGAGGTGCTGGCAGTGGTCCTCTGGAGGTGCAGGCAGTGGGCAGTGCTGCTCTGGAGGTGCTGGCAGTGGCCAGTGCTGCTCTGGAGGTGCTGGCAGTGGTCCTCTGGAGGTGCAGGCAGTGGGCAGTGCTGCTCTGGAGGTGCTGGCAGTGGGCAGTGCTGCTCTGGGAGGTGCTGGCAGTGGGCAGTGCTGCTCTGGGAGGTGCTGGCAGTGGGCAGTGCTGCTCTGGAGGTGCTGGCAGTGGGCAGCGCTGCTCTGGGAGGTGCTGGCAGTGGGCGGTGCTGCTCTGGAGGTGCTGGGAGTGGGCAGTGCTGCTCTGGGAGGTGCTGGCAGTGGGCAGCGCTGCTCTGGGAGGTGCTGGCAGTGGGCGGTGCTGCTCTGGAGGTGCTGGGAGTGGGCAGTGCTGCTCTGGGAGGTGCTGGCAGTGGGCAGCGCTGCTCTGGAGGTGCTGGGAGTGGGCAGTGCTGCTCTGGGAGGTGCTGGCAGTGGGCAGTGTTGCTCTGGAGGTGCTGGCAGTGGGCAGTGCTGCTCTGGAGGTGCTGGCAGTGGGCGGTGCTGCTCTGGAGGTGCTGGCAGTGGGCGGTGCTGCTCTGGAGGTTCCTTGATTTATCTTTGTTGGATGCCAGCTGTGCCTGTATAAAAGAGAAGAATAAACGTAATTAGTATGATCTGTTTTATTGGACAAATATACAGCATTTAGTATAAGCTATCCAACCTGCGTTATTCATAACATTACCATTTAGCATGAAAACCGCAGAATATACTGCTGCGGCACAGTTTATTCGAGCATTTGCCCGTTCTGTGCCGCAGCAGTAGCCTGGCGCGCGCCCGAGAGTGACGGGCGCGCGCCGAAGCAGCGGAAGAGCGCCCTCCGATCGGGGCGCTCTCCCTACCGCTGCCGGGTCCGCCGGGTCCCCCGGAACCCCCTGCCGCTGTCCCGCGATCGCGGGACACCAGGGCTCCCTCGGGGAGCCCCTGGACGCGCGTGCAGGGGGCGCACGCTCCCGAAGACGCGTGACCGCGCGTCTATGACGCGCGGCACGCCGAGGGGCGGCCACTAGCAAGCCGGGAAATCTCCCGGCTTGCGGATCTGGCCGCAGTGTAATAAACTGTGTCGCCAGTGTAGAGAGAGATCAGCAGCCATAAGAATAGCAGTGTCCTCCTAATGGAACATACAGTAGTAACACACTATACAGTTCTATATATATATCTGTATATATATATATATATATATATATATATATATATATATATATCTATATATAGTTAATGTAAAAAAGCAGATAAAGTACATCTGGGGCCCCAGTCTGGCCTCAAGAGAGAAGGCCCTGTTTACACACACACATTCCCAGCACGCTCAAACTGCTACACCCACCACATCATGAATATATATTTATGCCAAAAGGAGTGCTACTGAGCGTGGCAAATGTATACAACAAAAGACAGGGGTGCCCAATGCTACATCAAATTGACAAAACATATATGGTAATAAGTATAAAGTTTAAATACTTCAATAATAATAGTAATTACTTGGTTTTTTAGTTAAACCCAAAGCGTCATAAGCCTGCATAGCAAACGTCAAGGTATAACCAAATATGCAGGTCCTAACACTAAAACTGTGAACCCTCCCCTTTTATCTCTGTATGAGGGGAAGCAACTGCAGTGAGTCCTGTCCATTCAGCAATATATAATACTAGTTGATATACCCGGCGTTGCCCGGGATGTAAATCCGTAATAGGTAGTATTATTTATAAATCGTGGAACAATAGGTGAGTATTTGTTGGAAAGGTTGGATAATAATGTATTAAAAGAAAGATGGAAGAAAATGTAATACGATGTTGTATAAAAATGGTTTATTGTAAACACACCACAGTACAATGTATATTTTGGTGGGGAAGGGTGGAGAGGGGGAGGGGAAGGGGGAGGAGGGGGGAGGGGATGTGAAGTGGGGAGGGGAAGGGGGAGGTGGGGGGAGGGGGAGGTGGGAGGGAGGGGAAGGGGGGAGGGAGGGGGAGGTGGGGGGAAGGGGGGAGGTAGAAAGGGGGGAGGTGGGAAGGTGGGGAAGGGGGGAGGCGGAGGTGGGGAAGGGGGGAGGTGAGGAAGGGGGGAGGTGGAGGAGCGGAAGAGGGAGGTGGAGGAGGGGAAGAGGGAGGCGGAGGAGGGGAAGGGGGGAGGTGGGAGGAGGGGAAGGGGGGAGGTGGGAGGAGGGGAAGGGGGAGGTGGGAGGAGGGGAAGGGGGAGGTGGGAGGAGGAGGTGGGAGGAAGGGAAGAGGTGGAGGAAGGGAAGGGGGGAGGTGGGGAAGGGGGGGAGGTGGAAGGAGGGGAAGGGGAGGAGGTGGAGGTGGGAGGGGGGGAGGAGGAGGAGGGGGGAAGGGGGGGAGGGGAAGGAGGGGGGAGGGGAGGAGGGGGAAGGGGAGGAGGGGGAAGGGGAGGAGGGGGAAGGGAAGGGGGAGGTATGTGGGGTGAGGGGAAGAGGGGGTGGGGGGGAGGGGGAGAGGGGGGGGGAGGTGGGGGGAGGGGGAGGTGGGGGGAAGGGGGGAGGTGGAAAGGGGGGAAGGAGGGAAGGAGGGGGAGGTGGAGGGAGGGGGGGTGCGAGAGGTGAGGGGGGGAGGTAAGAGACAATTAATGTATCATGTGGCCGCTTGCTCCCCCTTCCCCCAGTGTCTGCCCCCCCCCCAAAACCTTCCGTCTGTTGTGGACGTCTGCAGACGCGTGCATGCGTCAGCCGCTCCCTCACCCGTCCGGCCGTTCCCACGTGGATCTGAGGCGGGAAGCAGCGTGTTGTGGCCGCTCCCCCGGCCGGCTGTCCGCTCCCCCGCTGTGTCCCGGGCGCTCGCTCCCGTGCGGACGCTGCCCCGCTGTATCCCGGGCGCTCACTCCCGTGCGGCCGCTCCCCCGCTTTGTCCCGGGCGCTCGCTCCCGTGCGGCCGCTCCCCCGCTGACTGTAGCGGCCGGGGTGTGAGCTTGGAGGCAATGCGGGAAGGGAGGGCAGAGACACAGGGGGGGGGGGGGGGCAGTGTGTGTGTGTGTGTGACCTTTGGCCCGTCTCTCCGCCTCAGGCCAATGAGAGGTGTGCGGGGGCGGGCAGGCCAAGGGAGCTATCCCATAGGCGTGAGGCGGAGTGACGGGCCAAAAGGTCCAATGTGATTCCCCTAGGGACAGGACAGACAGACAGACATACATACAACGGTTTGAGAAATATATAGATAGATATAAATATGTATATATATAGGTCTTGGCTTTGTGCCAACTTATAAACAGGACCCATTCAAGTGGGAAGTGGACCTCTTTAAGTTGAACAGACACCTGAAGCTTAAAGATTTTTTCTCAAAACCAGAAGCAACCCCAGCACCCGAACAAGTAAGATCCTGTTTCAGGCCTAAAAGTACGTTCGATCCACAAGTGTCTAATCCCAGTATTGCAACCTTTATGAACCTTCTAGGTAAAGCCACAAGAAGCAAGATAAAGACGCAGAAAACCAGCTTCTTTAATTTGACGAATGAGGAAAGACTGGCTGTCAAGTCCTTGAGAAACAACAAAAGTATCATCATCCGGGCCGCCGATAAAGGCGGTGGAATCGTCATTTTGGATTACCTCTACTACAAAGAGGAGGTGTTGCGCCAACTGGGAGACACTGAGACGTACAAACAGCTGGCCAAAGACCCCACTGTGGCTTACAAAGTGGAAATCGATACAATAATACGAATGGGCATATCTAATGGATGGATCTCGGAAGACACTGGCGGATTCCTTACCCAGCAGCATCCGAAAATGCCTGTCATGTATACGATCCCTAAGATTCATAAATCTACAACGCACCCGCCAGGTCGACCAATCATCTCGGCTCGGACGTCACTGTGCCATCCGATTTCGCAATACGTTGACTTCTACCTACAACCGTTGGTGGCTGGCATGGCTACATATGTCAAGGACACTACTAATTTCATGGAGCATATCAACAATCTAGAATTTGATCCATCTGGGTGCATATTGGCTACCCTCGATGTAGCAAGCCTTTATACGAACATCCCGCATAAAGAGGGCCTAGAGGCTATCAGGAGTAAGTTGATAACAAGTACTTCACGGACCGGCCCCCCGTCGGAATTCTTACTACTCTTGATAGAAGTTATTTTAAACAAAAACTTCTTCAGGTTTGAAAAATCATACTATCTACCACTCAGTGGGACAGCCATGGGCTCAAACATGGCTCCATCGTACGCCAACTTATACATGGACATGTATGAGCAAACCCACATTTTATGCGATGCGCCCAATGCACACTACATCAGAAAGTTTTTACGCTACATTGACGATATTTTTATTGTTTGGAGTGGGTCTATTGTGGAACTACAGAATTTTGTGAACCATCTGAACAATATTCCATCAAAAATACGTTTCACGTTGTGTTATAGTGAGCTTGAGATACCATTCTTGGACACGATGGTGTACAAAGCAGGTGATAAATTGGCCACAAGGTTATATCATAAAATTACTGATAAAAACACACTGCTTTATGCCACAAGCCACCACCCGGTCCCGTTGAAAAAGGGTCTTCCGTATTCACAATTATTAAGAGTGAAGCGAATCACTAGCGATCGTGACGAGATGGAACCAGCTCTCATCATGATGGCAAACAGGTTCCTTGAGCGAGGATACAGCCCTGTTGATGTCAAAGATGCCCTTGACCGTGTGATCCTAACAGACAATTTAGATCGTGCAAACATCAATTTTGGAGAGCAAACTAACAAAACAAGATTCAATGTTATTAGCACATTCAGCACTGCATCCCCATGCATACAACGTAGTATTAGAGATAATTGGCATGTTTTAACAAACGATGACAAGATAGGCAAACACTTTCGTGAACCCCCCTTGTTTTGTTTTCGCCGTGGTCCGTCCATTGGAGATATGATCACGCAAGCAGATCCAACTGACAAATATAGCAAGGACAAAACATGGCTTATTCAAAAACCTGGGTCTTACAGGTGTAAGGGGTGCACAAACTGCCAGTACATGCAGGTGGGGCCTTTCTATTGCCATCCACATAGTGGGACTAAAATCAAAATTCACCAACATCTGAATTGTGAATCAAAATTTGTCATATATTTGATCAAATGCCCATGTGGTTTACTCTATATTGGGAAAACAGTGCGGATGCTCAAAGAGCGTATAGCCATTCATCGATCTACAATTCGAAAAGCATTGTCTACAGACGCCAAGGATTTGGAGTTTAAATGTCTCCCTGTTGCCAAACATTTCAGGGACTTCAAACATTCTTTGGCAACATTTAGGTGCATGCCCATTATGCAGATTCAAGCGCCCGCGAGAGGGGGCGATAGAAACAGACTTTTACTGCAAAGTGAAGCGAGGCATATCTTTGAGCTAAAGACAGTGGCACCGTTTGGCCTAAACGAAGATTTTTCGTTGGGGTGTTTCTTATAATGGAATCTTGAATTGTACATTTTAAGTTTGATGAAAAACTGTTCTCTGTATATTTGTTTTGAGTTTTTTTCTTTTTCTCCTTTATGCGTTATAGCTTTATGTGCCTTGTTATGTTATCCTCACAAAGTCACTCCCGGGTTATGGTGTGTGCATCAAGCGTGTTTATTGTGTCCCACTTCGAGAATTTTGATACATCAAGATGCAGTTGATATTGTAAAATGTCCAATATGTTGATTCAGCATGTTAGCGATATGCTGTTTTAGGACAGAGATAGATAAAGGAGTGCGACGTCCGTCGTTGCTCCAGTTGGATGTACTCTTGTCTTTTTGTTGATGTCATGTTGGACCTGCACGTCATATGCTTAATGGTCCCTCTATCAAGGAATGGATTGGTTTGACCACACATGGTATCAGTTTTGTCGATTTTAGACTGTATTGGTCAATGTAATTATAGTATTTATTATAGTGGTACAGTTAAAACACAACACCATAATATGATGCACATATTTTTATAAATGTCAGTTTTGTATATTTTTTTATATTTTCTTTATTTTTGCTTGTGGGCCATGCAGTCATGTGTTGGAGCATGTCCTTTTGGATATAGTGTAATGTCATTAATACACCACACAATAGGGTCTTATAACTTATTTGCAGTTATGGTATGTTGCCCACTCTGTGGATGCACCAAATTACACCAGTCCTACTTTTTGTGCCAGTGTCTCGCTGACCATAGGAAGTTTAGGCAACAGTTGTGCGCAGCATGTACACTTATTGCTTGTAATAGGAACGCAGTCAGACACACAGTGAGACACAGGCATCATGCAGTATTATATCATGGGACACTGTGGGATTCGCGCATGCGCGAATCGCCAGTATAGGGACACAGTGATCTCTAGGTTACAGGCAAATACAGCTTGGGCGAGACACGGCGAACTCGCGCATGCGCGGAGTGTCTAGGTTTGATGCGAGTCGCATATGTACTATACCAGCCACCGTAGTTGGTTTCGGATAGGGTGTTTAGCATATCCAAGATGGCGATGCGTTCCAATACATCCCTGCGGGTCACAGCAGCGCGGTTTCGCGGGTAAGTTTGTTTTTACACGGGTGATTTCAATTTATTGTTTAATCAGCATGGGTACATAAGGGGGATCTGTAGCATTCACTTATTGCACGTCCCTGAGGAAGGTCACGCTTGGGTGATCGAAACGTTGGAGGTGGTGCCATGTTACTCTGAATACAGCTTTATTGGAACTACTGGACTGTGTGCTGTCTCGTTTTTTCCGGACTCCAATCTGGTAAAATCTATTATATATATATATACATATATATATATATATACATATTTATATCTATCTTTATTTGGTAATTGTTTCTAGGTATGCTTTTAGGTCTATTCTGTTTCTAATTTATAATTTGACAAGTTAATTTATTTAGTAATTGATCCTTTCAATATAGTTATTCATTTCATTTATTAGTTTATTTATGTTCAATGTTAGTATTTATTTTTATCAACATGATCTATTAGTATTTAACACCTATTGGATGAACTTCCCCGATGCTGAGCCTATCATCCGCTAGATACGGGTTGCAGAACCTCCCAAGTTAAAAAGGTGGGGAGGGGTGATCTCTGGGGGTAGGGTTCACAGTTTTAGGTTCTGGCTATTTGCTGAATGAACAGGACTCACTGCAGTTGCTTGCCCTCATACAGAGGTAACAGGAAGGGTTCACAGTTTTAGCGTTAGGACCTGCATTTTTGGTTTACCTTGACGTTTGGTATGCAGGCTTATGACGCTTTGGCTAAAAAACAAGTAATTACAATTCCCTACATTTCTTTTAGCCAAAGAAAAACGCTGTTTTGTCAGAAATAACAACCTTCCTCCAGGTAAGGGCCCCACCTGTATAAAGGCGGCTGTGGCCAGTCCCTTCCTCCAGGTAAGGGCCCCACCTGTATAAAGGCGGCTGTGGCCAGCAACCTTCCTCCAGGTAAGGGCCCCACCTGTATAAAGGTGGCTGTGGCCAGTCCCTTCCTCCAGGTAAGGGCCCCACCTGTATAAAGGCGGCTGTGGCCAGCAACCTTCCTCCAGGTAAGGGCCCCACCTGTATAAAGGCGGCTGTGGCCAGCAACCTTCCTCCAGGTAAGGGCCCCACCTGTATAAAGGCGGCTGTGGCCAGCAACCTTCCTACAGGTAAGGGCCCCACCTGTATAAAGGAGGCTGTGTCCAGCAACCTTCCCCCAGGTAAGGGCCCCACCTGTATAAAGGCGGCTGTGGCCAGCAACCTTCCCCCAGGTAAGGGCCCCACCTGTATAAAGGTGGCTGTGGCCAGCAACCTTCCTCCAGGTAAGGGCCCCACCTGTATAAAGGCGGCTGTGGCCAGCAACCTTCCTCCAGGTAAGGGCCCCACCTGTATAAAGTCGGCTGTGGCCAGCAACCTTCCTCCAGGTAAGGGCCCCACCTGTATAAAGGCGGCTGTGGCCAGCAACCTTCCTCCAGGTAAGGGCCCCACCTGTATAAAGTCGGCTGTGGCCAGCAACCTTCCTCCAGGTAAGGGCCCCACCTGTATAAAGGCGGCTGTGTCCAGCAACCTTCCTCCAGGTAAGGGCCCCACCTGTATAAAGGCGGCTGTGGCCAGTCCCTTCCTCCAGGTAAGGGCCCCACCTGTATAAAGGCGGCTGTGGCCAGCAACCTTCCTCCAGGTAAGGGCCCCACCTGTATAAAGGCGGCTGTGGCCAGCAACCTTCCCCCAGGTAAGGGCCCCACCTGTATAAAGGCGGCTGTGGCCAGCAACCTTCCTCCAGGTAAGGGCCCCACCTGTATAAAGTCGGCTGTGGCCAGCAACCTTCCTCCAGGTAAAGGCCCCACCTGTATAAAGGCGGCTGTGTCCAGCAACCTTCCTCCAGGTAAGGGCCCCACCTGTATAAAGGCGGCTGTGGCCAGTCCCTTCCTCCAGGTAAGGGCCCCACCTGTATAAAGGCGGCTGTGGCCAGCAACCTTCCTCCAGGTAAGGGCCCCACCTGTATAAAGGCGGCTGTGGCCAGCAACCTTCCCCCAGGTAAGGGCCCCACCTGTATAAAGGCGGCTGTGGCCAGCAACCTTCCCCCAGGTAAGGGCCCCACCTGTATAAAGGCGGCTGTGGCCAGCAACCTTCCTCCAGGTAAGGGCCCCACCTGTATAAAGGCGGCTGTGGCCAGCAACCTTCCTCCAGGTAAGGGCCCCACCTGTATAAAGGCGGCTGTGGCCAGCAACCTTCCTCCAGGTAAGGGCCCCACCTGTATAAAGGCGGCTGTGGCCAGTCCCTTCCCCCAGGTAAGGGCCCCACCTGTATAAAGGCGGCTGTGGCCAGCAACCTTCCCCCAGGTAAGGGCCCCACCTGTATAAAGGCGGCTGTGGCCAGCAACCTTCCTCCAGGTAAGGGCCTCACCTGTATAAAGGCGGCTGTGGCCAGCAACCTTCCCCCAGGTAAGTGCCCCACCTGTATAAATGCGGCTGAGGCCAGCAACCTTCCCCAGGTAAGTGCCCCACCTGTATAAAGGCGGCTGTGGCCAGCAACCTTCCCCCAGGTAAGGGCCCCACCTGTATAAAGGCGGCTGTGGCCAGCAACCTTCCTCCAGGTAAGGGCCCCACCTGTATAAAGGCGGCTGTGGCCAGCAACCTTCCCCCAGGTAAGGGCCCCACCTGTATAAAGGCGGCTGTGGCCAGCAACCTTCCTCCAGGTAAGGGCCCCACCTGTATAAAGGCGGCTGTGTCCAGCAACCTTCCCCCAGGTAAGGGCCCCACCTGTATAAAGGCGGCTGTGGCCAGCAACCTTCCTCCAGGTAAGGGCCCCACCTGTATAAAGGCGGCTTTGGCCAGTCCCTTCCTCCAGGTAAGGGCCCCACCTGTATAAAGGCGGCTGTGGCCAGCAACCTTCCTCCAGGTAAGGGCCCCACCTGTATAAAGGCGGCTGTGGCCAGCAACCTTCCTCCAGGTAAGGGCCCCACCTGTATAAAGGCGGCTGTGGCCAGCAACCTTCCTACAGGTAAGGGCCCCACCTGTATAAAGGAGGCTGTGTCCAGCAACCTTCCCCCAGGTAAGGGCCCCACCTGTATAAAGGCGGCTGTGGCCAGTCCCTTCCTCCAGGTAAGGGCCCCACCTGTATAAAGGCGGCTGTGGCCAGCAACCTTCCCCCAGGTAAGGGCCCCACCTGTATAAAGGTGGCTGTGGCCAGCAACCTTCCTCCAGGTAAGGGCCCCACCTGTATAAAGGCGGCTGTGGCCAGCAACCTTCCTCCAGGTAAGGGCCCCACCTGTATAAAGTCGGCTGTGGCCAGCAACCTTCCTCCAGGTAAGGGCCCCACCTGTATAAAGGCGGCTGTGGCCAGCAACCTTCCTCCAGGTAAGGGCCCCACCTGTATAAAGTCGGCTGTGGCCAGAAACCTTCCTCCAGGTAAGGGCCCCACCTGTATAAAGGCGGCTGTGTCCAGCAACCTTCCTCCAGGTAAGGGCCCCACCTGTATAAAGGCGGCTGTGGCCAGTCCCTTCCTCCAGGTAAGGGCCCCACCTGTATAAAGGCAGCTGTGGCCAGCAACCTTCCTCCAGGTAAGGGCCCCACCTGTATAAAGGCGGCTGTGGCCAGCAACCTTCCCCCAGGTAAGGGCCCCACCTGTATAAAGGCGGCTGTGGCCAGCAACCTTCCTCCAGGTAAGGGCACCACCTGTATAAAGTCGGCTGTGGCCAGCAACCTTCCTCCAGGTAAAGGCCCCACCTGTATAAAGACGGCTGTGGCCAGCAACCTTCCTCCAGGTAAGGGCCCCACCTGTATAAAGGCGGCTGTGGCCAGTCCCTTCCTCCAGGTAAGGGCCCCACCTGTATAAAGGCGGCTGTGGCCAGCAACCTTCCTCCAGGTAAGGGCCCCACCTGTATAAAGGCGGCTGTGGCCAGCAACCTTCCCCCAGGTAAGGGCCCCACCTGTATAAAGGCGGCTGTGGCCAGCAACCTTCCCCCAGGTAAGGGCCCCACCTGTATAAAGGCGGCTGTGGCCAGCAACCTTCCTCCAGGTAAGGGCCCCACCTGTATAAAGGCGGCTGTGGCCAGCAACCTTCCTCCAGGTAAGGGCCCCACCTGTATAAAGGCGGCTGTGGCCAGTCCCTTCCCCCAGGTAAGGGCCCCACCTGTATAAAGGCGGCTGTGGCCAGCAACCTTCCCCCAGGTAAGGGCCCCACCTGTATAAAGGCGGCTGTGGCCAGCAACCTTCCTCCAGGTAAGGGCCTCACCTGTATAAAGGCGGCTGTGGCCAGCAACCTTCCCCCAGGTAAGTGCCCCACCTGTATAAAGGCGGCTGTGGCCAGCAACCTTCCCCCAGGTAAGTGCCCCACCTGTATAAAGGCGGCTGTGGCCAGCAACCTTCCCCCAGGTAAGGGCCCCACCTGTATAAAGGCGGCTGTGGCCAGCAACCTTCCTCCAGGTAAGGGCCCCACCTGTATAAAGGCGGCTGTGGCCAGCAACCTTCCTCCAGGTAAGGGCCCCACCTGTATAAAGGCGGCTGTGGCCAGCAACCTTCCTCCAGGTAAGGGCCCCACCTGTATAAAGGCGGCTGTGTCCAGCAACCTTCCCCCAGGTAAGGGCCCCACCTGTATAAAGGCGGCTGTGGCCAGCAACCTTCCTCCAGGTAAGGGCCCCACCTGTATAAAGGCGGCTGTGGCCAGTCCCTTCCTCCAGGTAAGGGCCCCACCTGTATAAAGGCAGGTGTGGCCAGCAACCTTCCTCCAGGTAAGGGCCCCACCTGTATAAAGGCGGCTGTGGCAAGCAACCTTCCCCCAGGTAAGGGCCCCACCTGTATAAAGGCGGCTGTGGCCAGCAACCTTCCTCCAGGTAAGGGCCTCACCTGTATAAAGGCGGCTGTGGCCAGTCCCTTACCCCAGGTAAGGGCCCCACCTGTATAAAGGCGGCTGTGGCCAGCAACCTTCCTCCAGGTAAGGGCCCCACCTGTATAAAGGCGGCTGTGGCCAGCAACCTTCCTCCAGGTAAGGGCCTCACCTGTATAAAGGCGGCTGTGGCCAGTCCCTTCCCCCAGGTAAGGGCCCCACCTGTACAAAGGCGGCTGTGGCCAGCAACCTTCCCCCAGGTAAGGGCCCCACCTGTATAAAGGCGGCTGTGTCCAGCAACCTTCCCCCAGGTAAGGGCCCCACCTGTATAAAGGCGGCTGTGTCCAGCAACCTTCCTCCAGGTAAGGGCCCCACCTGTATAAAGGCGGCTGTGGCCAGCAACCTTCCCCCAGGTAAGGGCCTCACTTGTATAAAGGCGGCTGTGTCCAGCAACCTTCCCCCAGGTAAGGGCCCCACCTGTATAAAGGCTGCTGTGGCCAGTCCCTTCCTCCAGGTAAGGGCCCCACCTGTATAAAGGCGGCTGTGGCCAGTCCCTTCCTCCAGGTAAGGGCCCCACCTGTATAAAGGCGGCTGTGGCCAGCAACCTTCCTCCAGGTAAGGGCCTCACCTGTATAAAGGCGGCTGTGGCCAGTCCCTTCCTCCAGGTAAGGGCCCCACCTGTATAAAGGCGGCTGTGGCCTGTCCCTTCCCCCAGGTAAGGGCCCCACCTGTATAAAGGCGGCTGTGGCCAGCAACCTTCCTCCAGGTAAGGGCCCCACCTGTATAAAGGCGGCTGTGGCCAGCAACCTTCCCCCAGGTAAGGGCCCCACCTGTATAAAGGCGGCTGTGGCCAGCAACCTTCCTCCAGGTAAGGGCCCCACCTGTATAAAGGCGGCTGTGGCCAGCAACCTTCCTCCAGGTAAGGGCCCCACCTGTATAAAGGCGGCTGTGGCCAGCAACCTTCCCCCAGGTAAGGGCCCCACCTGTATAAAGGCGGCTGTGTCCAGCAACCTTCCCCCAGGTAAGGGCCCCACCTGTATAAAGGCGGCTGTGGCCAGCAACCTTCCTCCAGGTAAGGGCCCCACCTGTATAAAGGCGGCTGTGGCCAGTCCCTTCCTCCAGGTAAGGGCCCCACCTGTATAAAGGCAGGTGTGGCCAGCAACCTTCCTCCAGGTAAGGGCCCCACCTGTATAAAGGCGGCTGTGGCAAGCAACCTTCCCCCAGGTAAGGGCCCCATCTGTATAAAGGCGGCTGTGGCCAGCAACCTTCCTCCAGGTAAGGGCCTCACCTGTATAAAGGCGGCTGTGGCCAGTCCCTTACCCCAGGTAAGGGCCCCACCTGTATAAAGGCGGCTGTGGCCAGCAACCTTCCTCCAGGTAAGGGCCCCACCTGTATAAAGGCGGCTGTGGCCAGTCCCTTCCCCCAGGTAAGGGCCCCACCTGTACAAAGGCGGCTGTGGCCAGCAACCTTCCCCCAGGTAAGGGCCCCACCTGTATAAAGGCGGCTGTGTCCAGCAACCTTCCCCCAGGTAAGGGCCCCACCTGTATAAAAGCGGCTGTGGCCAGCAACCTTCCCCCAGGTAAGGGCCTCACTTGTATAAAGGCGGCTGTGTCCAGCAACCTTCACCCAGGTAAGGGCCCCACCTGTATAAAGGCGGCTGTGGCCAGCAACCTTCCTCCAGGTAAGGGCCCCACCTGTATAAAGGCGGCTGTGGCCAGTCCCTTCCTCCAGGTAAGGGCCCCACCTGTATAAAGGCGGCTGTGGCCAGCAACCTTCACCCAGGTAAGGGCCCCACCTGTATAAAGGCGGCTGTGGCCAGCAACCTTCCTCCAGGTAAGGGCTCCACCTTTATAAAGGCGGCTGTGGCCAGCAACCTTCCTCCAGGTAAGGGCCCCACCTGTATAAAGGCGGCTGTGGCCAGCAACCTTCCCCCAGGTAAGGGCCCCACCTGTATAAAGGCGGCTGTGGCCAGCAACCTTCACCCAGGTAAGGGCCCCACCTGTATAAAGGCGGCTGTGGCCAGCAACCTTCCCCCAGGTAAGGGCCCCACCTGTATAAAGGCGGCTGTGGCCAGCAACCTTCACCCAGGTAAGGGCCCCACCTGTATAAAGGCGGCTGTGGCCAGCAACCTTCCTCCAGGTAAGGGCCCCACCTGTATAAAGGCGGCTGTGGCCAGCAACCTTCCTCCAGGTAAGGGCCTCACCTGTATAAAGGCGGCTGTGGCCAGTCCCTTCCTCCAGGTAAGGGCCCCACCTGTATAAAGGCGGATGTGGCCAGCAACCTTCCTCCAGGTAAGGGCCCCACCTGTATAAAGGCGGCTGTGGCCAGCAACCTTCCTCCAGGTAAGGGCCCCACCTGTATAAAGGCGGCTGTGGCCAGTCCCTTCCTCCAGGTAAGGGCCCCACCTGTATAAAGGCGGCTGTGGCCAGCAACCTTCCTCCAGGTAAGGGCCCCACCTGTATAAAGGCGGCTGTGGCCAGTCCCTTCCCCAGGTAAGGGCCCCACCTGTATAAAGGCGGCTGTGGCAAGCAACCTTCCCCCAGGTAAGGGCCCCACCTGTATAAAGGCGGCTGTGGCCAGCAACCTTCCTCCAGGTAAGGGCCTCACCTGTATAAAGGCGGCTGTGGCCAGTCCCTTCCCCCAGGTAAGGGCCCCACCTGTATAAAGGCGGCTGTGGCCAGCAACCTTCCTCCAGGTAAGGGCCCCACCTGTATAAAGGCGGCTGTGGCCAGCAACCTTCCTCCAGGTAAGGGCCTCACCTGTATAAAGGCGGCTGTGGCCAGTCCCTTCCCCCAGGTAAGGGCCCCACCTGTATAAAGGCGGCTGTGGCCAGCAACTTTCCCCCGGGTAGGGTGCCCACCTGTATAAAGGCGGCTGTGGCCAGCAACCTTCCTCCAGGTAAGGGCCTCACCTGTATAAAGGCGGCTGTGGCCAGTCCCTTCCCCCAGGTAAGTGCCCCACCTGTATAAAGGCGGCTGTGGCCAGCAACCTTCCTCCAGGTAAGGGCCCCACCTGTATAAAGGCGGCTGTGGCCAGAAACCTTCCCCCAGGTAAGGGCCCCACCTGTATAAAGGCGGCTGTGGCCAGATACCTTCCTCCAGGTAAGGGCCCCACCTGTATAAAAGAGGCTGTGGCCAGCAACCTTCCCCCAGGTAAGGGCCCCACCTGTATAAAGGCGGCTGTGGCCAGCAACCTTCCCCCAGGTAAGGGCCCCACCTGTATAAAGGCGGCTGTGGCCAGCAACCTTCCCGCAAGTAAGGGCCCCACCTGTATAAAGGCGGCTGTGGCCAGTCCCTTCCCCCAGGTAAGGGCCCCACCTTTATAAAGGCAGCTGTGGCCAGCAACCTTCCCCCAGGTAAGGGCCCCACCTGTATAAAGGCGGCTGTGTCCAGCAACCTTCCCCCAGGTAAGGGCCCCACCTGTATAAAGGTGGCTGTGGCCAGCAACCTTCCCCCAGGTAAGGGCCCCACCTGTATAAAGGCGGCTGTGGCCAGCAACCTTCCCCCAGGTAAGGGCCCCACCTGTATAAAGGCGGCTGTGGCCAGCAACCTTCCCCCAGGTAAGGGCCCCACCTGTATAAAGGTGGCTGTGGCCAGCAACCTTCCCCCAGGTAAGGGCCCCACCTGTATAAAGGTGGCTGTGGCCAGCAACCTTCCTCCAGGTAAGGGCCCCACCTGTATAAAGGTGGCTGTGGCCAGCAACCTTCCTCCAGGTAAGGGCCCCACCTGTATAAAGTCGGCTGTGTCCAGCAACCTTCCTCCAGGTAAGGGCCCCACCTGTATAAAGGTGGCTGTGGCCAGCAACCTTCCCCCAGGTAAGGGCCCCACCTGTATAAAGGCGGCTGTGGCCAGCAACCTTCCCCCAGGTAAGGGCCCCACCTGTATAAAGGCGGCTGTGTCCAGCAACCTTCCCCCAGGTAAGGGCCCCACCTGTATAAAGGCGGCTGTGTCCAGCAACCTTCCTCCAGGTAAGGGCCCCACCTGTATAAAGGCGGCTGTGGCCAGTCCCTTCCTCCAGGTAAGGGCCCCACCTGTATAAAGGCGGCTGTGGCCAGCAACCTTCCTCCAGGTAAGGGCCCCACCTGTATAAAGGCGGCTGTGGCCAGTCCCTTCCTCCAGGTAAGGGCCCCACCTGTATAAAGGCGGCTGTGGCCAGCAACCTTCCTCCAGGTAAGGGCCCCACCTGTATAAAGGCGGCTGTGGCCAGCAACCTTCCTCCAGGTAAGGGCCCCACCTGTATAAAGGCGGCTGTGGCCAGTCCCTTCCCCCAGGTAAGGGCCCCACCTGTGTCCAGCAGAAACGTTGGTTTTCTTTGGCTTAATACAATATGATAAAATAGAAGTCCGTTGTGCCCGCCTCTTCAACTACCTTCATATTCCAGTGTAGCCCCCCTGCTATGGACTACTACGGGCCTTAGGCCGAGGCCCCGCTGCACGCGCCCGCACGGCCGACCTTGCTTGCCGGCGGCGCGAGCAAGTCACTGCACCGCGATCTGCAGCTGACTTTTTTCAGCGGGGGGCGTGGCCAAGACGGGTCGGGGGACGCGGCCATGACGGGGGTAATGTCCCTCTCCAGGCTGTGCGGTCCTGCGATGTCACAGCCCCCCCCTCTGTCTCTGAAGCTCCCCACAAACCATAGCCGGGGAGAGACAGTGAGCGGATCTGTGCCCCGTCACCCCCTCAGCAAACACGGGGAGGGTAGCCGCCTTTTTTTTTTTTTTTTTTAAAAGGGAGTCCTTTTAAATAAGAGCTCTGGAGAATCACCGAATTGGTCCATTTTGACCAGTCCCGATGCAAAGCCTGCCTTAGATACGCAGAGAGACCAGGAGGGAAATACACCGAATGGCGGGATACTGGTCTGAGGATAGGCGTATCCCTACCACTGGTCCTGGTGGGAACGAGGCAAATCCAAATACAAGACAGGGGACTATCACACAGACCAATGCTAATGGCAACAAACCTAATACAAGGCTGGGGACCCTGCTGTACCTCTCACCGGGGTCTGAATCCTAAACACCAAGTACTGTGCCCCTGGGACTGCCAGACATGGTGAAACCCTGCCGTACCTCTCACCGGGGTCTGAATCCTAAACACCAAGTACTGTGCCCCTGGGACTGCCAGACATGGTGAAACCCTGCTGTACTTCACACCGGGGTCTGAATCCTAAACACCAAGTACTGTGCCCCTGGGACTGCCAGACACGGTGAAACCCTGCCGTACCTCTCACCGGGGTCTGAATCCTAAACACCAAGTACTGTGCCCCTGGGACTGCCACACATGGTGAAACCCTGCCGTACCTCTCCCGGGGTCTGAATCCTAAACACCAAGTACTGTGCCCCTGGGACTGCCAGACATGGTGAAACCCTGCTGTACCTCTCACCGGGGTCTGAATCCTAAACACCAAGTACTGTGCCCCTGGGACTGCCAGACATGGTGAAACCCTGCTGTACCTCTCACCGGGGTCTGAATCCTAAACACCAAGTACTGTGCCCCTGGGACTGCCAGACACGGTGAAACCCTGCTGTACCTCTCACCGGGGTCTGAATCCTAAACACCAAGTACTGTGCCCCTGGGACTGCCAGACATGGTGAAACCCTGCTGTACTTCACACCGGGGTCTGAATCCTAAACACCAAGTACTGTGCCCCTGGGACTGCCAGACACGGTGAAACCCTGCCGTACCTCTCACCGGGGTCTGAATCCTAAACACCAAGTACTGTGCCCCTGGGACTGCCACACATGGTGAAACCCTGCCGTACCTCTCCCGGGGTCTGAATCCTAAACACCAAGTACTGTGCCCCTGGGACTGCCAGACATGGTGAAACCCTGCTGTACCTCTCACCGGGGTCTGAATCCTAAACACCAAGTACTGTGCCCCTGGGACTGCCAGACATGGTGAAACCCTGCTGTACCTCTCACCGGGGTCTGAATCCTAAACACCAAGTACTGTGCCCCTGGGACTGCCAGACACGGTGAAACCCTGCTGTACCTCTCACCGGGGTCTGAATCCTAAACACCAAGTACTGTGCCCCTGGGACTGCCAGACATGGTGAAACCCTGCTGTACTTCACACCGGGGTCTGAATCCTAAACACCAAGTACTGTGCCCCTGGGACTGCCAGACACGGTGAAACCCTGCCGTACCTCTCACCGGGGTCTGAATCCTAAACACCAAGTACTGTGCCCCTGGGACTGCCACACATGGTGAAACCCTGCCGTACCTCTCCCGGGGTCTGAATCCTAAACACCAAGTACTGTGCCCCTGGGACTGCCAGACATGGTGAAACCCTGCCGTACCTCTCACCGGGGTCTGAATCCTAAACACCAAGTACTGTGCCCCTGGGACTGCCAGACATGGTGAAACCCTGCTGTACCTCTCACCGGGGTCTGAATCCTAAACACCAAGTACTGTGCCCCTGGGACTGCCAGACATGGTGAAACCCTGCTGTACCTCTCACCGGGGTCTGAATCCTAAACACCAAGTACTGTGCCCCTGGGACTGCCAGACACGGTGAAACCCTGCCGTACCTCTCACCGGGGTCTGAATCCTAAACACCAAGTACTGTGCCCCTGGGACTGCCACACATGGTGAAACCCTGCCGTACCTCTCCCGGGGTCTGAATCCTAAACACCAAGTACTGTGCCCCTGGGACTGCCAGACATGGTGAAACCCTGCTGTACCTCTCACCGGGGTCTGAATCCTAAACACCAAGTACTGTGCCCCTGGGACTGCCAGACATGGTGAAACCCTGCTGTACCTCTCACCGGGGTCTGAATCCTAAACACCAAGTACTGTGCCCCTGGGACTGCCAGACACGGTGAAACCCTGCTGTACCTCTCACCGGGGTCTGAATCCTAAACACCAAGTACTGTGCCCCTGGGACTGCCAGACATGGTGAAACCCTGCTGTACTTCACACCGGGGTCTGAATCCTAAACACCAAGTACTGTGCCCCTGGGACTGCCAGACACGGTGAAACCCTGCCGTACCTCTCACCGGGGTCTGAATCCTAAACACCAAGTACTGTGCCCCTGGGACTGCCACACATGGTGAAACCCTGCCGTACCTCTCCCGGGGTCTGAATCCTAAACACCAAGTACTGTGCCCCTGGGACTGCCAGACATGGTGAAACCCTGCCGTACCTCTCACCGGGGTCTGAATCCTAAACACCAAGTACTGTGCCCCTGGGACTGCCAGACATGGTGAAACCCTGCTGTACCTCTCACCGGGGTCTGAATCCTAAACACCAAGTACTGTGCCCCTGGGACTGCCAGACATGGTGAAACCCTGCTGTACCTCTCACCGGGGTCTGAATCCTAAACACCAAGTACTGTGCCCCTGGGACTGCCAGACATGGTGAAACCCTGCTGTACCTCTCACCGGGGTCTGAATCCTAAACACCAAGTACTGTGCCCCTGGGACTGCCAGACATGGTGAAACCCTGCTGTACCTCACCGGGGTCTGAATCCTAAACACCAAGTACTGTGCCCCTGGGACTGCCAGACATGGTGAAACCCTGCTGTACCTCTCACCGGGGTCTGAATCCTAAACACCAAGTACTGTGCCCCTGGGACTGCCAGACATGGTGAAACCCTGCCGTACCTCCCACGGGGTCTGAATCCTAAACACCAAGTACTGTGCCCCTGGGACTGCCAGACATGGTGAAACCCTGCCGTACCTCTCACCGGGGTCTGAATCCTAAACACCAAGTACTGTGCCCCTGGGACTGCCAGACATTGTGAAACCCTGCTGTACCTCTCACCGGGGTCTGAATCCTAAACACCAAGTACTGTGCCCCTGGGACTGCCAGACATGGTGAAACCCTGCCATACCTCTCACCGGGGTCTGAATCCTAAACACCAAGTACTGTGCCCCTGGGACTGCCAGACATGGTGAAACCCTGCCGTACCTCTCACCGGGGTCTGAATCCTAAACACCAAGTACTGTGCCCCTGGGACTGCCAGACATGGTGAAACCCTGCCGTACCTCTCACCGGGGTCTGAATCCTAAACACCAAGTACTGTGCTCCTGGGACTGCCAGACATGGTGAAACCCTGCCGTACCTCTCACCGGGGTCTGAATCCTAAACACCAAGTACTGTGCCCCTGGGACTGCCAGACATGGTGAAACCCTGCTGTACTTCACACCGGGGTCTGAATCCTAAACACCAAGTACTGTGCCCCTGGGACTGCCAGACACGGTGAAACCCTGCCGTACCGCTCACCGGGGTCTGAATCCTAAACACCAAGTACTGTGCCCCTGGGACTGCCACACATGGTGAAACCCTGCCGTACCTCTCCCGGGGTCTGAATCCTAAACACCAAGTACTGTGCCCCTGGGACTGCCAGACATGGTGAAACCCTGCCGTACCTCTCACCGGGGTCTGAATCCTAAACACCAAGTACTGTGCCCCTGGGACTGCCAGACATGGTGAAACCCTGCTGTACCTCTCACCGGGGTCTGAATCCTAAACACCAAGTACTGTGCCCCTGGGACTGCCAGACATGGTGAAACCCTGCTGTACCTCTCACCGGGGTCTGAATCCTAAACACCAAGTACTGTGCCCCTGGGACTGCCAGACATGGTGAAACCCTGCTGTACCTCTCACCGGGGTCTGAATCCTAAACACCAAGTACTGTGCCCCTGGGACTGCCAGACATGGTGAAACCCTGCTGTACCTCACCGGGGTCTGAATCCTAAACACCAAGTACTGTGCCCCTGGGACTGCCAGACATGGTGAAACCCTGCTGTACCTCTCACCGGGGTCTGAATCCTAAACACCAAGTACTGTGCCCCTGGGACTGCCAGACATGGTGAAACCCTGCCGTACCTCCCACGGGGTCTGAATCCTAAACACCAAGTACTGTGCCCCTGGGACTGCCAGACATGGTGAAACCCTGCCGTACCTCTCACCGGGGTCTGAATCCTAAACACCAAGTACTGTGCCCCTGGGACTGCCAGACATTGTGAAACCCTGCTGTACCTCTCACCGGGGTCTGAATCCTAAACACCAAGTACTGTGCCCCTGGGACTGCCAGACATGGTGAAACCCTGCCATACCTCTCACCGGGGTCTGAATCCTAAACACCAAGTACTGTGCCCCTGGGACTGCCAGACATGGTGAAACCCTGCCGTACCTCTCACCGGGGTCTGAATCCTAAACACCAAGTACTGTGCCCCTGGGACTGCCAGACATGGTGAAACCCTGCCGTACCTCTCACCGGGGTCTGAATCCTAAACACCAAGTACTGTGCCCCTGGGACTGCCAGACATGGTGAAACCCTGCTGTACCTCTCACCGGGGTCTGAATCCTAAACACCAAGTACTGTGCCCCTGGGACTGCCAGACATGGTGAAACCCTGCTGTACCTCCCACCGGGGTCTGAATCCTACACACCAAGTACTGTGCCCCTGGGACTGCCAGACATGGTGAAACCCTGCCGTACCTCTCACCGGGGTCTGAATCCTAAACACCAAGTACTGTGCCCATGGGACTGCCAGACATGGTGAAACCCTGCTGTACCTCCCACCGGGGTCTGAATCCTACACACCAAGTACTGTGCCCCTGGGACTGCCAGACATGGTGAAACCCTGCCGTACCTCTCACCGGGGTCTGAATCCTAAACACCAAGTACTGTGCCCCTGGGACTGCCAGACATGGTGAAACCCTGCTGTACCTCTCACCGGGGTCTGAATCCTAAACACTAAGTACTGTGCCCCTGGGACTGCCAGACATGGTGAAACCCTGCCGTACCCCTCACCGGGGTCTGAATCCTAAACACAAAGTACTGACACTAGTGCTCAGTTATGAATATATATATATATATATGTGAAGGGAGTCTGTTCAGAGTAATCAGATCCCTTCACATGCAGACATACAGCTTCCTGTTTGTTTTTCCCTGGACCAGGGCTAAGTACAATTTGGCTGTGTATTGACCTTTGTCTATAGCTTTGCTGCTACACTGTGTGTGTATTTCCACCTGTGTATGATTCCACTAATGTATGCTTTTGCTATGATGCCAACATGCCATTTATTTATGAGTTGTTACACTCAGTACTTTTTGACCGGTCGGTCCTAGTGTTTAGAATAACCTCAGCAGATATGACATGGATCTAATTGCATTCTCTTCACAGGTATGTCCCTTGATGTGCAAGTCCTGTTTAAAAGATTTACTCAGTGGCCTTAAGCATTGATATAAGTATGTCCCTTGATGTGAAAGTCCTGTTTAAAAGATTTACTCAGTGGCCTTAAGCATTGATATAAGTATGTCCCTTGATGTGCAAGTCCTGTTTAAAAGATTTACTCAGCGGCCTTAAGCATTGATATAAGTATGTCTCTTGATGTGCAAGTCCTGTTTAAAAGATTTACTCAGCGGCCTTAAGCATTGATATAAGTATGTATGTTTGAATATCAAAAGGGGTTTTTTTTTGTTTGTTTTCCCCCCCCTCTTAACTCTGTGCTGTTAATTGACCAACTGGAACAAGCTGATTTATTGGGGAGAGGGAGGGGGAGGGTCATGTGACTGCTTTAGATGTATAAAACACATATCCCCCTTGCATTGGCAGGGTAGCATTGGCATCTTAAGAGTGATGCATTTAAAGTAACAATAATAGTTAGACTATAGTTTGACTAGAGGTGACTGGGGACTGCATCCTTTCTGCAAACTCTCTTACTCAAGGCAACAAACGGTGAGCTTATATGACCACACTTTGATCCCATGCTTGCTAACCTGCATATTTTAACCCCCCACCCCTTTACAACTTGTTTCACTGCAGCCTCTCCCAAAACTGACTGCACAAAAATACCTCCCACACCAACTCAGCCCACTGAAACCCAGAACTGACTCTAGCATTGCAATGCAGCAAAACATTTGACAAGGAACAGGCACACCCCTGCTGTTTAGTCTGCACACACTCACTTTGCTCACAACAGCTCCATGCAGCACTGCCTACCTCTGGCATCATGAACCAGCTATGTATCTTAACTTTTTTCTTTCTCCTGGCCTCATGGAGATATTACTCCCTCTATCCACTACAAACTCCTCCATCCTGGCCCACACCCAACATCACCATACACCCTGGACTACTCAAAAGCCTTTCACTATCTACTGAATGTTGGTGGAGAACTCTAAAAACCAGCACACCAACCACTGCTCACTCTAATGGCAAACACCACAAATTTGCAACTTGCAAACAACTACCCAAATTTCTGCTCATACTATTACTCTCTTTAGCAGGTGATATTGAACCTAACCCAGGTCCTCCCATTTCAAATCTGTCCCATGCCCCTGAGAATTCCACCTTTAAATTCCAAAAAGGGCTATCTGTCGCCCCTATAAATATCCAGAGCCTGCTGCCCAAACTGGACGAACTAAGTGCATGGTGCCTTATGCATAAACCCAAAGCCATCGTTCTTACAGAAACATGGCTAACCCATAAAACCCCTGATGCAAATATCGCCATTCAGGGATACTCCATTTTTAGGAGAGATAGGTCAAAGAGAGGAGGAGGGGTGTTATTTTATATTGCAGACACATTACAATTTACACTGTTAAATTGCCCCCCAAGCCCACCCTCTTTTGAAATTCTAGTTGGCAAAATCTGCCTCCCCTTTTCTAAGCCCATCTTGCTCGCTGGCATCTACCGCCCCCCTAAAGCCCCTCTACAATCCCTGACTGATATCACCCAGTTTCTTGGCTCCATTTCCTCTCTGAACGAGAAGAGTGAGCTGCTAGTTCTTGGGGATTTCAACTTCAACTGGCTTGACCCTAAAAACCATAAAATCCAGATACAACTCAAGTCACGGACAAACCTGAAATCACATAACCATTCCTTGCTAGACCGGATTCTCTCCTCAAACCCCAGCAGAATCCAATCCTCTGGCATCCTTCCTGATATTTTCAGGATATTTCAGTGACCATGCAATAGTGTACTATGTAAGGAAAATTAAACCGCCCCATTCAAGCCCTAAAGTTCTCCTCACTAGAACATTTAAAAACTTTAACCCACAACAGTTTCTGGATGACCTTACCAACTGCCCATGGCACAGAATCGATTTAATTCCCGACCCCGATTCTGCACTCGACTATTTCCAATCCGAGTTCTTAAAACTCTGTGATACCCATGCTCCACTACGCAAAATAAGGGTACGGGGGGCCCACCTTCCATGGGTTACACCTGACCTTATAGCACTCTACCAGTTCAGGGATGCCTTGTGGAAAAGCTACAAAGTAACTGGCACTACCAAGGATCTCAATCACTACAGATGCATGCGGAACATGTGCACAAGGCAAACAAGGCATGCAAAAGCACAATATTACGCTGACAATCTCCACCAGAATACATCAAACCCAGCTAACTTCTGGAAGGTTATCAACAATATATTCCAGCCTCCTAACCATCAACAACCAAGTAATATCACTAAGGGGGATATTACTCTGACAAACCCCACTGACATTGCAAATGCATTCAATGATTACTTTGTGGGGTGTGCCACTAACTTAGTAGCGAAACGCAGCACAAACCCCAAACATGAATCTCATCCTGGGAGTATCCCTACAGTCCCACCCCCTCCCAACACTGCCCACAATTTTCAATTTAGCCCAGTATCTGAAGAGGAGATTACACAAGCGCTCCTCAAACTAAAACTAAGCAGCCAATGTGGACCCGACTTACTACAATCTAGGTTCCTACGACTTGGTGCCCCAGCCATTGCCAAACCAATTGCGTCCATAGTCAACTCTATCCTGTCTGCAGGCCATATCCCTAAGACCTGGAAAACTGCCAGAGTTGTCCCAATCTTCAAAAGTGGGGACAAAAACACTGTCTCAAACTACAGGCTAATCTCACTTCTCCCAATTCTATCCAAAGTCATGGAAAAATATGTCCACTCTCAATTAAGCGATTACTATACCAAGACAAATTTCCCTAGCCAATTCCAGTCTGGGTTTCGTCCCAAACACTCCACCGTAACTACCCTGCTAAAAGTTTGCAATGAAATCCAGTGTGGAATGGAACGGGGACAACTCACTGGTGCAGTATTCCTAGATTTTGCAAAGGCTTTTGACACAGTCGATCATGCTATCCTGCTTAAACTCCAGAGCTCTGGAATAGGGAAGCATGCTTTAAACTGGTTTCAGTCCTACCTATCAGGAAGATCCCAACATGTGTCCATCTCAGGCTCTAACTCCAACCCCCTGGATATCACCTGTGGTGTCCCCCGCAAGGCTCTGTTCTGGGGCCCCTACTCTTCTCAGTGTTCATTAATGATCTTCCCACAGCTTGTAAGGAAGCCTCAATACACATGTATGCGGATGACACAATCCTATATGCACACAGTCATAGCCTCTCTGACCTTCAACACATACTTCAGACTGACTTTTTGAAACTCGAACAAATCCTCCCTAAGATTGGTCATCACTAGAGTCTAGGCGCAAAGTTCACCTTTCCTGTCTGGCCTTTAAATTCTTTATGGGCAAGCTACCCAGCTATCTGAACAAGCTCCTCACCCCTACCACATGCAGCACTTATCACCTGAGATCAGACTCCAAAAGACTGGTCATGGTCCCAAGGCTCAACAAAGTATCCGGCCGTTCCTCCTTCCCTTACCGTGCACCCCAAAACTGGAACAGTCTGCCGGAGACTCTCACATCCACCACCAGTCTAAGTTCTTTCAAATCTAAGGCTGTCTCACATTTTAATCTGGTCTGTAACTGTTACATACGCCCATAACATATATTTTCTTTAACTGTGCACGCAATGTCTTGTATATAATGTATACCCTGTTCATTTATGTAACTGTATTTGTAACCATGTATTATTTGTCTTAACTCTGTGCCCAGGACATACTTGAAAACGAGAGGAAACTCTCAATGTATTACTTCCTGGTAAAATATTTTATAAATAAATAAATATAAATAAATAAATAAATTCTTTGCCTCCACACTACAGGTTCTGCATATGTACTAATTTTTGGGGTATTTCTGTTTGTTCACACTCAGCTTTCTCATGGTTTATTCAGCTTAGTCATGCAATGGCTTTAATGTGCTATTTACCAGTACTGACCAGTACTGACCAGTATTGCTGGTCCCAGTGTGTAGCTTAGTTTGTTGTCAGTGTCCTGGGGACACTGTGGGTCCTTTGTATATGTTTTATATGTTTAATACATTTTGACACCTTTGTACGCTACACGCAGGGGTGAGCAAACTTTTTATGCCAAGCCCCCCTTTTTATCCATGAAATTTGCCCCCCCCCCCCCCGCCTGGTGTAGTCAAAATCACATTTTAATAAACCTTTATTAAACGGTATACAATGTAAATAGAAATATGTCTAAGGCTGCGCGTATAGTGCCCGCGACGGCGACGCTACCCAAAGTTAGATTTCGCTTTGCGGCGGCGGCGGCCAGGCCATTGATTGATTGATTCACATGAGGCGACAGCCCCTGAAAAATCAAATATTGGCGGCTTAAAAAAATCGCGTCGCGCTTACTATAAGCAATGGTTTTTGAAGCAAAAAGTGGCACTGTGTGCTCATTTGCATGTCATTTCCCAGAATCCCTTGCTGCAGTGGAAGTGCTGTGTGCTGGGTGATAATGGTGAAAGGCGGGGTTGCAGACCTGGCTAAGACATGCAGATGAGCATACAGTTGTATTTACATTTGTGTGTATATATATATATATATAAACATAAAAAGGATCTCATCTAAGTAACATCTCTTTAGTATGTCTGAGTTGATTAGGCAAACCTGTACCTTAACTATTATTCTCCTGCGATTTTGTTACAGTATTTACGTCAGTCTATCATGGCTGTGTAACAACTTAAGTGTCACATATGAAGTGTCTGTGGAGTTCGAATTGGAGTTGGAGAATACACGAACTGGGCTCTACTTCAGCAACTGGGAGACGCTGACTTCTCAATGCTCTGACACTCGTTATACATCTATAGACTGTTTCTAATCTGCTGCTTAACCTCCAGTGCTACACTGCCCTGCGAGGCCCAATATATACACCTGCTCTCATCTCCTCCAATACCTGGGACCTCTCCCCTCCTACCTCTCTCCCTGCTTGTCATTATACCCCCCCCCCCCCCGGCCTGATTTATACATCTGCTCTCATCTCCTCCAATACCTGGGACCTCTCCCCTCTTACCTCTCTCCCTGCTTGTCATTATACCCCCCCCCCCCGGCCCGATATATACACCTGCTCTCATCTCCTCCTACTCCTCATCTCCTCCAATACCTGGGACCTCTCCTCCTACCTCTCTCCCTGCTTCTCATTATACCCCCCCCCCCCAGGCCTGATTTATACATCTGCTCTCATCTCCTCCAATACCTGGGACCTCTCCCCTCCTACCTCTCTCCCTGCATCTCATTATACCCCCCCAGGCCTGATTTATACACCTGCTCTTATCTCCTCCAATACCTGGGACCTCTCCCCTCGCATCTCATTATACCCCCCCAGGCCTGATATATACACCTCTCTCTCACCTACTCCTCATCTCCTCCAATACCTGGGACCTCTCCCCTCCAACCTCTCTCCCTGCATCTCATTATACCCTCCCAGGCCTGATTTATACACCTGCTCTCATCTCCTCCAATACCTGGGACCTCTCCCCTCCTACCTCTCTCCCTGCATCTCATTATACCCCCCCAGGCCTGATTTATACACCTGCTCTTATCTCCTCCAATACCTGGGACCTCTCCCCTCCTACCTCTCTCCCTGCATCTCATTATACCCCCCCAGGCCTGATTTATACACCTGCTCTTATCTCCTCCAATACCTGGGACCTCTCCCCTCCTACCTCTCTCCCTGCATCTCATTATACCCCCCCAGGCCTGATTTATACACCTGCTCTTATCTCCTCCAATACCTGGGACCTCTCCCCTCCTACCTCTCTCCCTGCATCTCATTATACCCCCCCAGGCCTGATTTATACACCTCTCTCTCACCTACTCCTCATCTCTTCCAATACCTGGGACCTCTCCCCTCCAACCTCAATCCTTGCATCTCATTATACCCTCCCAGGCCTGATTTATACACCTGCTCTCATCTCCTCCAATACCTGGGACCTCTCCCCTCTTACCTCTCTCCCTGCATCTCATTATACCCCCCCAGGCCTGATTTATACACCTGCTCTCATCTCCTCCAGTACCTGGGACCTCTTCCCTCCTACCTCTCTCCCTGCATCTCATTATACCCTCCCAGGCCTGATTTATACACCTCTCTCTCACCTACTCCTCATCTCCTCCAATACCTGGGACCTCTCCCCTCCAACCTCTCTCCTTGCATCTCATTATACCCTCCCAGGCCTGATTTATACACCTGCTCTCTCACTTCCTCCAATACCTGGAAATATAATACATAGCAGGACCCCCGCTTTAGGTGTGTGTGTAAGCATGCAAACATAATACATAGCAGGACCCCCGCTTTAGGTGTGTGTGTAAGCATGCAAACATAATACATAGCAGGACCCCCGCTTTAGGTGTGTGTAAGCATGCAAACATAATACATAGCAGGACCCCCGCTTTAGGTGTGTGTAAGCATGCAAACATAATACATAGCAGGACCCCCGCTTTAGGTGTGTGTGTAAGCATGCAAACATAATACATAGCAGGACCCCCGCTTTAGGTGTGTGTAAGCATGCAAACATAATACATAGCAGGACCCCCGCTTTAGGTGTGTGTGTAAGCATGCAAACATAATACATAGCAGGACCCCCGCTTTAGGTGTGTGTGTAAGCATGCAAACATAATACATAGCAGGACCCCCGCTTTAGGTGTGTGTGTAAGCATACAAACATAATACAGAGCAGGACCCCCGCTTTCAGGCCACACACAATACAGGTTAGAATATAATAAAGTCTGTTGGCACCGTACTGATGCCCATTAACCCTAAGAAAGGACGGCAGGACAGGCTTCCCCTGTAATTATGGAAGGGGTGATGCAGATATATGAATATACTCCCAGGATTATTACCTTGTTGCTGCTTGTGAGTGAGTCCTGCGGCCTGCGATTACTCCCTGTGTTCCCCCCTCACTGGTCCCAGTCCCCTGCTGCCCAGTACATTAGTGGCTATCTGCCCAGGCTGCAGGTCTGAGGAGGCCGGGGTGTGAGCAGCTAATGAACGCCTGAAGCTTCCTATTGTGCAGGAGAAGAGGACAGTCCCACGACCCTTATGGGGGTCACTGCCCCGGTTACCCCCTGCCCCCCCTTTATCAGCCCCTCACTTCTCCTGCATGATAACACCGCCCTGTCTGTACCTGGGAAGGGGCGCCTCATTGTACTGGGATCTCACTGCTAAAGCAGAGAGAAGATCAGGGATTCCCTGCTAGCCGTCTCCTCTCCTCCTGCTAGCTGTGCTCGCACCTCCCCCGGTAACTTTGTCCCACCTCCTCTCTCCACCCCCTCTCTCCCCTCCCCACACTGTGCAGGGAGACAGGCAGAGCTGATACATCAGGCACATTGCATCTGTAGGATTCCTGACATCCCCGAGACCAGCACCTATTCTGTAATTACTGTATGTACCAGTGTAGCCAGGCCACCCAGGGCCACCAACAGGGTGGGTCTGCCGGGGTTGGTGTCCAGGGCCCGGTGAGTCAGGGGGGCCCCCTCGGCGGCCCAGCCCGTTTAAAAAAAACAAACAAACATGGCGTGCCAAAAAGAAAAACATCCCTGTGCGCCTGCGCAGAGGTCTCGGTGCGCATGCAGAGGTCTCGGTGCGCCTGCGCAGAGGTCTCGGTGCGCATGCAGAGGTCTCGGTGCGCCTGCGCAGAGGTCTAAGTGCGCCTGCGCAGAGGTCTGGGTGCGCCTGCGCAGAGGTCTGGGTGCGCATGCGCAGAGGTCTGGGTGCGCCTGCGCAGAGGTCTGGGTGCGCCTGCGCAGAGGTCTGGGTGCGCCTGCGCAGAGGTCTGGGTGCGCCTGCGCAGAGGTCTCGGTGCGCATGCGCAGAGGTCTCGGTGCACATGCAGAGGTCTCGGTGCGCCTGCGCAGAGGTCTGGGTGCGCCTGCGCAGAGGTCTGGGTGCGCCTGCGCAGAGGTCTCGGTGCGCATGCGCAGAGGTCTGGGTGCGCCTGCGCAGAGGTCTGGGTGCGCATGCGCAGAGGTCTGGGTGCGCCTGCGCAGAGGTCTGGGTGCGCCTGCGCAGAGGTCTGGGTGCGCCTGCGCAGAGGTCTGGGTGCGCCTGCGCAGAGGTCTGGGTGCGCCTGCGCAGAGGTGTCGGTGCGCCTGCGCAGAGGTCTGGGTGCGCCTGCGCAGAGGTGTCGGTGCGCCTGCGCAGAGGTCTGGGTGCGCCTGCGCAGAGGTCTGGGTGCGCCTGCGCAGAGGTCTGGGTGCGCCTGCGCAGAGGTCTGGGTGCGCCTGCGCAGAGGTCTCGGTGCGCCTGCGCAGAGGTCTCGGTGCGCCTGCGCAGAGGTCTCGGTGCGCATGCGGAGGTGGGATGAGTGGCGTTCAGCGCCGCTCCCCACATGTGACAGAGTGGAAGCGCCGTGGCGAGCCCGGGCCCGCCAATCCAGCTCCCCCCCGCGCCAGTCCCCTGCAGCAGCCGCGGTGACCGGGGCCGGGGAACTAAATGCTCCCACGGGAATTAGCCCGCCAGTCTCTCCACCCCCCCCCCCCCCAGCCTTCCTCTTGTGCCACCCCCTCCCCTGAGCCTACCCAGGCAGACAGTCACCCACCCAGGCAGGCAGTCACCCACCCAGGCAGGCAGTCACCCACTCAGGCAGGCAGTCACCCACCCAGGCAGTCAGTCACCCACCCAGGCAGCCAGGCAGTCACCCAGGCAGGCAGTCACCCACCCAGGCAGACAGTCACCCACCCAGGCAGGCAGTCACCCACTCAGGCAGTCAGTCACCCACCCAGGCAGGCAGTCACCCACCCAGGCAGTCAGTCACCCACCCAGGCAGTCAATCACCCACCCAGGCAGCCAGGCAGTCACCCACCCAGGCAGACAGTCACCCACCCAGGCAGGCAGTCACCCACCCAGGCAGGCAGTCACCCACCCACCCAGGCAGTAACTCACCCAGGCAGGCAGTCACCCACCCAGGCAGGCAGTCACCCACCCAGGCAGGCAGGCAGTCACCCACCCAGGCAGGCAGTCACCCACCCAGGCAGGCAGGCAGGCAGGCAGTCACCCACCCAGGCAGGCAGTCACCCACCAACGCAGTCAGTCACCCACCCACGTGCCTTGCATCTCCCCTCCGAAACCAGCCCCCCCCCCCAGCCATTTGAAGGCTCCACCTCCCCCCCCCCCCCCCCACTCCCCGGCCGCTTGAAGCGCAGGCCAGTTGAAGGCTCCCCAGGCCGGTTGAAGCACGGGCCGATTGAAGGCCCCCCCCCCCCCCTCCGGGCTGGTTGAAGCCCCCTCGCTGACCGATCGAAGGCCCCCACCGCGGACGGTGAAGGGGTTAACCAGGCTTTGTAATAAAGGTCAAGCCCACTTGGTTAACCCTGATCCGTGTGTTAGGGTCTTAGAGTGTCAGCTCTGGGACCCAGATGTCGAAAATGTATTACTGCAACTGTATACTGAGTTTGTGACATTAAAGAATGATGTGATTTTTGCTTTTACTGGGGTGCTGGGATCGGGAGATTTCTGGCTGTAAGTTTCAGGGTGGGTTTGGCGGAGAAAGTCTTTGCAGAATGCGTCTATGTAGCGGGGTTCCGGGTTATGGGATACCCCAAAAGTTGTATCGGGGGATTGAGTGATATCCTCTAATACAGCTAAGCGCATTACTCCGCCAACCTCGTACGCTGAAAACGCTCGTACGCCTCACCCCCTGGATCCCATCTTCCCAGCATCTTCCAAACAAGGTAAATGGATAGGAAGGGGTTAAAAAATATCTGCAGCTATACACGGAGTCCTTAGTATAGCAGGGGCTCCCCAGTATAGCAGAGGTACCCACATCCATGCCCAGGTATCCTGAACCTAGTTTAGGGGTTCAAGGGCTGCTCCAGCCAGGTTATATGCTGAGCAGGTTTTTTTTTTTTTTTAACAATCTTTTTTCCTTTATTGGAGACAGATAAAAGTTGGTACATTCAGGGGTTACAATCAGTACAGTATTTAACAATCGTATGGGAATAACTTGACTTGATTGTATTCTATGGAGAGAATCTCAATAAAGCCTTTTCTCAGTTTTGTGTCAAGAAAGAGATGGGTAGGGGGAGACTCAGGTTGGGGGGGGATAGATGGGAACGACATAAGATGGATTGGGGGGGGGAGGTGTTGGGGTGTTCCTCTTTTATTACCAGTGTCGGGGGTAGGTGAGGGGAGGTGGGTTATGTTTTATATTTGGGTCTAGTCCGGTGGCGAGATTCCTAGACTTATCCATGGTTCCCAGGTGTTGTGGAATTGTGGCATTTTTTGCCTGAGCATTGCTGTTAGCCTTTCCATGCTCATGACTAGGTTTATTCTGTTTACTACTGTCCTTCGTGAGGGTGCTTTCAGTTGTTTCCAGGCTGCTGCAACTGTACATCTCGCGGCCGTGAGTATGGCCGACATCAGTCTGGCCTCGGGGGCCGGGATGTCCTCCATTGGGCTGCCCAGCACGTATGTCAGAGGGTCCAGCGGGACCTCCAGGCCCAGGGTCTCATCCAGCAAGCTCTGGATTCTGGTCCAGCAGGTTTTAAAGTGTCTAAAAGTAATTTTCTCACTGTGCCAGGAATGAGGCTAGTGATTGCAGGGAATATATACACTGCACCAGAATAGAGACTCACTATATACACACACTCACTCCACCCCTGACACCAGAATAGAGACTCACTATATACACACACTCACTCCACCCCTGACACCAGAATAGAGACTCACTATATACACACACTCACTCCACCCCTGACACCAGAATAGAGACTCACTATATACACACACTCACTCCACCCGACACCAGAATAGAGACTCACTATATACACACACTCACTCCACCCCTGACACCAGAATAGAGACTCACTATATACACACACTCACTCCACCCCTGACACCAGAATAGAGACTCACTATATACACACACTCACTCCACCCCTGACACCAGAATAGAGACTCACTATATACACACACTCACTCCACCCCTGACACCAGAATAGAGACTCACTATATACACACACTCACTCCACCCCTGACACCAGAATAGAGACTCACTATATACACACACTCACTCCACCCCTGACACCAGAATAGAGACTCACTATATACACACACTCACTCCACCCCTGACACCAGAATAGAGACTCACTATATACACACACTCACTCCACCCCTGACACCAGAATAGAGACTCACTATATACACACACTCACTCCACCCGACACCAGAATAGAGACTCACTATATACACACACTCACTCCACCCCTGACACCAGAATAGAGACTCACTATATACACACACTCACTCCACCCCTGACACCAGAATAGAGACTCACTATATACACACACTCACTCCACCCCTGACACCAGAATAGAGACTCACTATATACACACACTCACTCCACCCCTGACACCAGAATAGAGACTCACTATATACACACACTCACTCCACCCCTGACACCAGAATAGAGACTCACTATATACACACACTCACTCCACCCCTGACACCAGAATAGAGACTCACTATATACACACACTCACTCCACCCGACACCAGAATAGAGACTCACTATATACACACACTCACTCCACCCCTGACACCAGAATAGAGACTCACTATATACACACACTCACTCCACCCCTGACACCAGAATAGAGACTCACTATATACACACACTCACTCCACCCCTGACACCAGAATAGAGACTCACTATATACACACACTCACTCCACCCGACACCAGAATAGAGACTCACTATATACACACACTCACTCCACCCCTGACACCAGAATAGAGACTCACTATATACACACACTCACTCCACCCGACACCAGAATAGAGACTCACTATATACACACACTCACTCCACCCCTGACACCAGGATAGAGACTCACTATATACACACACTCACTCCACCCCTGACACCAGAATAGAGACTCACTATATACACACACTCACTCCACCCCTGACACCAGAATAGAGACTCACTATATACACACACTCACTCCACCCCTGACACCAGAATAGAGACTCACTATATACACACACTCACTCCACCCCTGACACCAGAATAGACTCACTATATACACACACTCACTCCACCCCTGACACCAGAATAGAGACTCACTATATACACACACTCACTCCACCCCTAAAAATGTATCCGGGAATCAGGTCAGATTCGCAGGGACACGACGACACAGACCTCCGGACAAAATCCTCCCTAGGAAGCAGTTACGTGACTCACCACCAGGTCTCCCTGCTTCAGCACAGACCAGAAAGGTAAAAGGGGCATTGGGATAAGTAACCTCCCGGGTAGCGACAAGGGGGTCCCTAGTATGGTGAGGGTCCCCCCAGTATATGCCCCAACCCCCAGAACCAGGTACAAGGGTTCGGAGTCCTTGAAAATACAAGGAGCCGGAAGATTGCGTTTTTGCATTATTTGCATTATTTGAGTCTAGGTTTTTACTAACTTCTCGTAGGAAGGTCCAGGAGCGCTAATATTACACGCGCATACGTGTTCAGCGAATCCAAAACCACGAGGGACTTAGGAATATTTTAAAAGATTTTTATTAACCTGGTGTACAAAGGCATATATGTTTGTGACGGTGAGGGGGTAACCAGGCTCACTAATAAAGGTTAAACCCACTTGGTTGCCCCTGATCCGTGTTTTGGGGTCCTAGAGTGTCAGCTCTTGGACCCGGCTGTCGTATATATGCATTACTGTGACTGCGTGTCAAATGATGCGACAATAAATAATTTGTGTTTTTACCTTTCCCGGGGTGCTGGGACCAGGAGATTGCGGGGCTGGGAGTTTCAGGGTGGGTTTGAAGGAGAAAGTCTTTGCAGATTGTGGCTATGTAGCGGGGTCCCCGAGTTACGGGATACCCCAAAGATGTACCCGGGAATCAGGTGAGATTCTCGGATACATTGAAGCACAGTGCTCCGGGCAAACCCCTACCCTGAAAACGTTCCTGCGACTCACCACTAGGATTCCTGCTGCAGCACAGTCCCGCAAGGTAAATAAGGGGTTAATGTATCCCTGCAACATACCAGGGGTCCCTAGTATAAGGAGGGGGGTGCCCAGTTAATGCCCAGACCACCCTACCCCTGGTATGGGGGTTCAGGGGTTGCTCCAGTCATGCATAAGACTGTGAGGCTTTTATTAAAATAGAAGGAACTCTAAGTTTGCAGAGTATAAGGGATATGACGAGTGGGGAGGAAACAGCTCACACTGTCACTTTATCCCTCACACCAAAGGACTTAGGACATTTTAATAGGGAAATGTATAAAGTATATTTTATTAAACTGATCTAGTACACTGGTACATTGACACCTAAGCTGGGTTTTTCACTGTTTGGACTCTGAGGGGGGCTTATGGGCTACCAGAGCGTGGTGCCATGAAGTCTGCGCTAGGACCGTACATGAAAGTCGCACTTGTGGCCAGAAGTGTGAACCCCATCTGGACAGGGCGGCTGAGTGAAGTACCAATGTCCTGGGATGAATACAGGCCGGTCCGGCCAGTGGTCACCTCCTGTCACGATCGTGCCCGCCACAAACCGGGACCGGGCCGCGGGGCTGAGGTGGGGATGTGAAAACACCGACCTTAGACCTCGAAGCCGGTTCAGGGTTGCGCAGTCCGTAATCAAACATAGCCAGATCAGGATAGGGGAAAGCAGGGTTAACGTCAGGGGTCAAGGCAGGCAGCACAGGAGCGGTGGTCGAGGATACGAGCCAACGTCGTCATCAGGCAATCTGGGGTGAAGCTACTTCAGCGTAGAAGGCAAGAACTTGGAGTGAAGCCACTTCTGCGGCGACGCTTCAGCGCGACAAGGAAAGGACAGGAGTCACAGGAACATGAAGCTTCAGTACAGGGACTTCAGCACAGAAACAATCTCCACTTGGAGGAAGCAGGAACCAGAAGCCACAGTGCTGGGAATCCAACGCTTCAGCACGGGAAGGCAGGAAAAGTTCAGTGAAGCCGCCTCAGCGTGGCAGGGTTTTTGGAAGGAGGGAACAGAGAAGGGCGAAGGCCACAGGAACCAGGGGTGCAGACACGCCACAGGATACACTGGGGAAACCAGCATAGGCGCAACAGCGCGGCGAAGTCTGCCAGGAACAAGGGAAGCCACGCCGGGGATACTATGCGAGAAGGCCTTGGGATGCAGGGGACTGGAAGCAGGATACCAGGCACAAGGAGGCCTAGCAGGCCAAACAGGGAGTCTGTGACAAGCACAGTTACTTGCAACTTGGATTGCAAAGTCTATGTCCAGCAACTTCCTGAGGGCGGGGCAGGCACTAAATAGCACAGGAGGCCAATCAGGCCAGAGCTGCACGGGAGGCAGCAGGAGGCACAGGAGGCAGGTAATTGCAGAGGCAGGGAATAGATTGTCTGGAACCTGCAAAGCTCCGGATGGAAGGGCTCCAGCCAAAGCCAGGAGCGGATTCCTCACACCTGCCTAGACGTGGAGGCACCAAGCCCGGCGGGGGGTACTGCATGGAACTAGGCAAGATGGCGTTTCTCGCACATGCCCCTGTGCCCTGTTGAAGCTCCAGGTGCCCGGCTTCACAAGACTGGCAAACAGCCGAGTGGCTAGCAGTAAAGTTGCCATGCTGCGGGGCCGACTTTGGGAAGGATATAAAAAAGTTAGTAGCCAGCCCAGAAAGTGTCCCAAGTTCTGGTCCAAGTTTTAAGTGAGTTCTCAGTAAGTCATCCAAGAGTCTCAGATGCTAGGTGTCCAGTTTCAGTCTGCAGCAAGAGAGAAAAGCGGCTTCAGCAGAAAGCTGCCGGGATATTCTCTGTCCTGCTCTGCAACTTCTATCAGGGGGAGAGAAGCGGGTGGGGAGGGGAGCCTGTGCGGGGGAGAAGCGGGTGAGGATGGGGAGCCTGTGTGGGGGAGAAGCGGGTGAGGATAGGGAGCCTGTGCGGGGGAGAAGCGGGTGAGGATAGGGAGCCTGTGCGGGGGAGGATGGGGAGCCTGTGCGGGGGAGAAGCGGGTGAGGATGGGGAGCCTGTGCGGGGGAGAAGCGGGTGAGGATGGGGAGCCTGTGCGGGGGAGAAGCGGGTGAGGGTGGGGAGCCTGTGCGGGGGAGAAGCGGGTGAGGATGGGGAGCCTGTGCGGGGGAGAAGCGGGTGAGGGTGGGGAGCCTGTGCGGGGGAGAAGCGGGTGAGGGTGGGGAGCCTGTGCGGGGGAGAAGCGGGTGAGGGTGGGGAGTCTGTGCGGGGGAGAAGCGGGTGAGGATGGGGAGCCTGTGCGGGGGAGAAGCGGGTGAGGGTGGGGAGCCTGTGCGGGGGAGAAGCAGGTGAGGATGGGGAGCCTGTGCGGGGGAGAAGCGGTTGAGGAGGGGAGCCTGTGCGGGGGAGAAGCGGGTGAGGATGGGGAGCCTGTGCGGGGGAGAGAAGCGGGTGAGGATGGGGAGCCTGTGCGGGGGAGAAGCGGGTGAGGGTGGGGAGCCTGTGCGGGAGAAGCGGGTGAGGACGGAGAGCCTGTGCGGGGGAGAAGCAAGTGAGGACGGGGAGCCTGTGCGGAGGAGAAGCGGGTGAGGGTGGGGAGCCTGTGCGCGGGAGAAGCTGGTGAGGATGGGGAGCCTGTGCGGGGGAGAAGCGGGTGAGGATGGGGAGCCTGGGCGGGGGAGAAGCGGGTGAGGACAGGGAACCTGTGCGGGGGAGAAGCGGGTAAGGATGGGGAGCCTGTGCGGGGGAGAAGCGGGTGAGGATGGGGAGCCTGTGCGGGGGAGAAGCTGGTGAGGATGGGGAGCCTGTGCGGGGGAGAAGCGGGTGAGGAGGGGAGCCTGTGCGGGGGAGAAGCGGGTGAGGATGGGGAGCCTGTGCGGGGGAGAAGCGGGTGAGGATGGGGAGCCTGGGCGGGGGAGAAGCGGGTGAGGGTGGGGAGCCTGTGCGGGGGAGAAGCGGGTGAGGATGGGGATCCTGGGCGGGGGAGAAGCGGGTGAGGATGGGGAGCCTGTGCGGGGGAGAAGCGGGTGAGGATGGGGAGCTGTGCGGGGGAGAAGTTGGTGAGGATGGGGAGCCTGGGCGGGGGAGAAGCGGGTGAGGATGGGGAGCCTGTGCGGGGGAGAAGCGGGTGAGGATGGGGAGCCTGTGCGGGGGAGAAGCGGGTGAGGATGGGGAGCTGTGCGGGGGAGAAGCTGGTGAGGATGGGGAGCCTGTGCGGGGGAGAAGCGGGTGAGGATGGGGAGCCTGTGCGGGGGAGAAGCGGGTGAGGATGGGGAGCCTGTGCGGGGGAGAAGCGGGTGAGGATGGGGAGCCTGTGCGGGGGAGAAGCGGGTGAGGATGGGGAGCTGTGCGGGGGAGAAGCTGGTGAGGATGGGGAGCCTGTGCGGGGGAGAAGCGGGTGAGGATGGGGAGCCTGTGCGGGGGAGAAGCGGGTGAGGACGGGGAGCCTGTGCGGGAGAAGCTGGTGAGGACGGGGAGCCTGTGCGGGGGAGAAGCAAGTGAGGACGGGGAGCCTGTGCGGGGGAGAAGCGGGTGAGGATGGGGAGCCTGTGCGGGGGAGAAGCGGGTGAGGATGGGGAGCCTGTGTGGGGGAGAAGCGGGTGAGGACGGGGAGCCTTTGCGGGGGAGAAGCGGGTGAGGATGGGGAGCCCGTGCGGGGGAGAAGCGGGTGAGGATGGGGAGCCTTTGCGGGGGAGAAGCGGGTGAGGATGGGGAGCCTGTGCGGGGGAGAAGCTGGTGAGGATGGGGAGCTGTGCGGGGGAGAAGCGGGTGAGGATGGGGAGCCGTGCGGGGGAGAAGCGGGTGAGGATGGGGAGCCTGGGCGGGGGAGAAGCGGGTGAGGATGGGGAGCCTGGGCGGGGGAGAAGCGGGTGAGGACAGGGAACCTGTGCGGGGGAGAAGCGGGTGAGGATGGGGAGCTGTGCGGGGGAGAAGCTGGTGAGGATGGGGAGCCTGTGCGGGGGAGAAGCTGGTGAGGATGGGGAGCCTGTGCGGGGGAGAAGCGGGTGAGGAGGGGAGCCTGTGCGGGGGAGAAGCGGGTGAGGGTGGGGAGCCTGTGCGGGGGAGAAGCGGGTGAGGATGGGGAGCCTGGGCGGGGGAGAAGCGGGTGAGGATGGGGAGCCTGTGCGGGGGAGAAGCGGGTGAGGATGGGGAGCTGTGCGGGGGAGAAGTTGGTGAGGATGGGGAGCCTGGGCGGGGGAGAAGCGGGTGAGGATGGGGAACCTGTGCGGGGGAGAAGCGGGTGAGGATGGGGAGCCTGTGCGGGGGAGAAACGGGTGAGGATGGGGAGCTGTGCGGGCGAGAAGCTGGTGAGGATGGGGAGCCTGTGCGGGGGAGAAGCTGGTGAGGATGGGTAGCCTGTGCGGGGGAGAAGCGGGTGAGGATGGGGAGCTGTGCGGGCGAGAAGCGGGTGAGGATGGGGAGCCTGTGCGGGGGAGAAGCGGGTGAGGATGGGGAGCTGTGCGGGCGAGAAGCGGGTGAGGATGGGGAGCCTGTGCGGGGGAGAAGCGGGTGAGGATGGGTAGCCTGTGCGGGGGAGAAGCGGGTGAGGATGGGGAGCCTGTGCGGGGGAGAAGCGGGTGAGGATGGGGAGCCTGTGCGGGGGAGAAGCGGGTGAGGATGGGGAGCCTGTGCAGGGGAGAAGCGGGTGAGGATGGGGAGCCTGTGTGGGGGAGAAGCAGGTGAGGATGGGGAGCCTGTGCGGGGGAGAAGCGGGTGAGGATGGGGAGCCTGTGTGGGGGAGAAGCGGGTGAGGATGGGGAGCCTGTGCAGGGGAGAAGCGGGTGAGGATGGGGAGCCTGTATGGGGGAGAAGCGGGTGAGGATGGGGAGCCTGTGCGGGGGAGAAGCGGGTGAGGATGGGGAGCCTGTGTGGGGGAGAAGCGGGTGAGGATGGGGAGCTGTGCGGGGGAGAAGCGGGTGAGGATGGGGAGCCTGTGCGGGGGAGAAGCGGGTGAGGATGGGGAGCCTGTGTGGGGGAGAAGCGGGTGAGGATGGGGAGCCTGTGCGGGGGAGAAGCGGGTGAGGATGGGGAGCTGTGCGGGGGAGAAGCGGGTGAGGATGGGGAGCCTGGGCGGGGGAGAAGCGGGTGAGGATGGGGAGCCTGTGCAGGGGAGAAGCGGGTGAGGATGGGGAGCCTGTGCGGGGGAGAAGCGGGTGAGGATGGGGAGCCTGTGCGGGGGAGAAGCGGGTGAGGATGGGGAGCCTGTGCGGGGGAGAAGCGGGTGAGGATGGGGAGCCTGTGCGGGGGAGAAGCGGGTGAGGATGGGGAGCCTGTGCGGGGGAGAAGCGGGTGAGGATGGGGAGCCTGTGCGGGGGAGAAGCGGGTGAGGATGGGGAGCCTGTGCGGGGGAGAAGCGGGTGAGGATGGGGAGCCTGTGCGGGGGAGAAGTGGGTGAGGATGGGGAGCTGTGCGGGGGAGAAGCTGGTGAGGATGGGAAGCCTGTGCGGGGGAGAAGCTGGTGAGGATGGCGAGCCTGTGCGGGGGAGAAGCGGGTGAGGATGGGGAGCCTGTGCGGGGGAGAAGCTGGTGAGGAGGGGAGCATGAGAAGGATTATCCTAGGACTAGGCTGTTTAGAAAGGGGAAGAGACCCCACGTGTGTACGCAGCCCCCAGCCATAAGCTCAGCGGCGTGTGACCTTCCGGCACCAGGTCAGATCGGCCCCCGTACAGATCAGACACAATGCTAACCTGGTGAAACAGGGGGGACATTTGCCAAAAGCAAGGAGCCGTAGGGGAAAGCAGTGGGGTACCAGGCTATCTGCCTGCTGGGAAGGTGTCCTCAGGCATGTAGCCAGGTGACTAGTGGAGGGTTAACAGGGGGACCAAGTAGTTTTAAGGGGGCTACACTGTACAAACAAAACAAATTGAGTTTGGGACAAGCAGCATCACCCCTCCCCCCCCCCCCCCACTCATCTCCTATGAAATAGTTGGTACACGATGGTTATCACAGAAATGGGGTTTTGTTTGTTCCAATCTGAGATTTTTCCCCATAAAATGCTGCATTTATAGTCCCAGAATGATGTTATCATTAACAAACCTATTACTATAATATGTCATTGCATAGAATGACACAGGAGAAGATAACATACAGTAGGAGAAGATGGCGTGTAATAACAGGGTAGTGCAGGCAGTGGGTTAGATCGGTCCCTGTACTTTGTTTTGATCCAACACGGTCAGCCCCTCAGGGACATTTCTCCTACATGGCAATGTAGACCCGTCTATAACTAGTGGGGGACGTGACATTAATTCGGATCACACCTGCAAACCAGAGACAAACCCAATTCCCCTCCTGCTTTGCTCACAACGTGACCAGTCTGTTCCTTCCGTACCCCGACACTCGCCGTACTCCAGCGCATACCCCGCGGTACACACGCAGACACTTTCTATGCTCGTGCACCCTGCCCCCGTCGGTAACAGATTTCCTTTACTACAAATTCAGAGTTACTTCACCTCTTTAATAAATACGAACAAATCCAATCCAAGCCACCTCGTCTCTGTCCGAGTCCCTCTTCCTATATCATGCTTCGCTCCTTCCGTTACACCGGAATACATTGCGGAATATTTCAGGGGTAAGGCGGAGGCTAGTCACAGAGAAACCCTCTGTCACTTCTACACCTCTCCTTCCCAATCCCTCGCCTCTACCCGTCACTCAGTCACTTCTACACCTCTCCTTCCCAATCCCTCGCCTCTACCCGTCACTCAGTCACTTCTACACCTCTCCCTCCCAATCCCTCGCCTCTACCCGTCACTCAGCCACTTCTACACCTCTCCCTCCCAATCCCTCGCCTCTACCCGTCACTCAGTCACTTCTACACCTCTCCTTCCCAATCCCTCGCCTCTACCCGTCACTCAGTCACTTCTACACCTCTCCTTCCCAATCCCTCGCCTCTACCCGTCACTCAGTCACTTCTACACCTCTCCTTCCCAATCCCTCGCCTCTACCCGTCACTCAGTCACTTCTACACCTCTCCTTCCCAATCCCTCGCCTCTACCCGTCACTCAGTCACTTCTACACCTCTCCTTCCCAATCCCTCGCCTCTACCCGTCACTCAGTCACTTCTACACCTCTCCTTCCCAATCCCTCGCCTCTACCCGTCACTCAGTCACTTCTACACCTCTCCTTCCCAATCCCTCGCCTCTACCCGTCACTCAGTCACTTCTACACCTCTCCTTCCCAATCCCTCGCCTCTACCCGTCACACAGTCACTTCTACAACTCTCCTTCCCAATCCCTCGCCTCTACCCGTCACTCAGTCACTTCTACACCTCTCCTTCCCAATCCCTCGCCTCTACCCGTCACTCAGTCACTTCTACACCTCTCCTTCCCAATCCCTCGCCTCTACCCGTCACTCAGTCACTTCTACACCTCTCCTTCCCAATCCCTCGCCTCTACCCGTCACTCAGTCACTTCTACAACTCTCCTTCCCAATCCCTCGCCTCTACCCGTCACTCAGTCACTTCTACACCTCTCCTTCCCAATCCCTCGCCTCTACCCGTCACTCAGTCACTTCTACACCTCTCCTTCCCAATCCCGCGCCTCTACCCATCACTCAGTCACTACTACACCTCTCCTTCCCAATCCCTCGCCTCTACCCGTCACTCATATTCTCCAGTTACAGAGGAAGAAGTCTCCTACCTTCTCTGCTCCTCAACCACATGCAGCCTTCACCCCGTTACCACAATTGTCCTTAAGCCTGATATCTTAACTCGCCTCTTTGCTCTGGCGCTTTTCCTCGCTCTGTAAGCAGCTATTGCCTGACCTATTCCCAAGAATAACACCCTTGGATCCCTTTGTTGGTGTGGCTCATAGCTCTGCTTCAGGTCCCCTTCCCTCTATATTCCCTCTCACTGGGCGACCTTAACGCCTTTGGATTACACCTGCCGTCCAGTCAGGAATCTCAGTGTGATCAATGTCTGCCTGGGTGCCATTCGTTACATCGAGCTTAATACGGCCAAGACTGAGCTACTCGTACTCCCTTCTCCATCGCAGTCATTTATACCAATCTCCTTCCGGTCTCACAAGTAAGCTGCCTGGGGGTTACCTTCGTCTCCTCCTTCTTACACCCCTCATATAAACACGGTTACTAAATCTTGCCGTTTCTTCCGCAACAATATTGTAAAATTACACCCTCTCTCTGTCCCACGACTAATATAACAATAATGCATTATACATTCTCTTGTATGGATTATGGTCACATCCTTCTATCCCGCCCCCATAACTCACAGCTCTCTCCCTTAGGCCTGGGACATAGTAAGCGCTTAGGTGCTGCTGCTCGCTCTCGCTTGCTGCCGCTCGCTCTACCAGGAGCTTTTTGCTGTCCTGGCAGAGGAGACAGCAAGCGCGCTTGGGAGGCGGGTATCACTGTGTGTGTGTCACTTGGTAGCTGTCAGTGTGTGTGTGTGTGTCACTTTGAAGTGGTCTTTGTGTTTGTGTGTCACTGGGGAACCTGTGTGTGTATATATGTGTGTGTGTGTGTGTGTGTGTGTATATTATATAATATTTAAAAAATTAAAAAAAAGACATGTTGTGAGAATAAATTATTTATAAACATTGTGCAACTTTGATAAATATATTCACACACACGCACACACACACACACACATACACCTCTGTGATGGCTCTGTCTAGTGCCGGAGCGGCTGCAGACCCATTGGATGGGAGCGGTCACGTGACCGCTCCTCCGCTTCCCCGAGCGGCAAATTTCAAACTTGCCGCTCTCTGGGAAGTTTCTCCTCCGCACGCATCACCGTGCATGCGGAGGGAGGAACTATAGCCGCACTGATAACAGATGCAGGGGCTTTGTGCATCTGTTCAGCCCGGCTCAGCGACGCTGAGTGCACTATGTCCTGGGCCTTACAATCCATTGAAATGCTGCTGCCCGGATCTGGACACGTATCTGCTTCTGACCTCTTGCAATTTCTCTGATGTTTTCCTGTTAATCTCTGTATAAACTAAAAACAAATGTTCACCCCGTCCTTTTTAGGTTCTAAACTCCATATACCCCGACTCCGATCTCGTTACACCCGTACTCACCTCAAACTCTGTGCCCCATTTAACTCCGCAGCCCTCTCCTGCCCCCTAAGGGCTGTTATATACAGGACGCGGCCGTGCGTTCCTATGCGAACGCGCGTGCACGTGCCGCATGCAGGTAATGTATATATGTGTGTGTATGTGTGAGTATATGTGTGTGTGTGCATGGGTTGTGTGAGTGAAAGGAAGCGCTAGATAAAACATTTTAATGAAAAAAAAACTTTAATAAATATTTTTTTTTTTTACTTCTGTAATCATTCACACACAAACACACACACACACACACACACACACACACACACACACACACACACACACACACACACACACACACACACACACACACACACACACACACATCCATGCATACACACACACACACACACACACATCCATATAAACACACATCCACGCATACATGCATACACACACACACACACACACGCATCCATATAAACACACATCCACGCATACATGCATACACACACACACATCCATATAAACACACATCCACGCATACATGCAAACACACACACACATCCATATAAACACACATCCACGCATACACACACACACACAAACACACACACATCCATACAAACACACATCCACGCATACATGCATACACACACACACACACATCCATGCATACACACACACATACATTTAAGCGCAGGCAGCGGCGCGAAAAGATGAATTTCCTCATCTTCGCCGCTGTCTGTCGGCTCCCCTCTCCCTGCCGTGCGCGGCCCATCTATAGAAAGGCTGACTGACGTCAGCCAACTAAAAATCCGCGCGTACAGCGCAGCACGCGCCCGGCACTATAGAACGTGCCTAATCCCCCCCTACGGGACGTCCGTCTCACTCCATATTCCGTGAGAAACACCTTCACTAGCGGTTTCCAAAAATATCATTCAATTACTGCACCCAAACTACTGACTCAACATGCACTTTTTATAATGCACTTTTTATAATGCACTTTTTATAATGCACTTTTTATAATGCCCCGTTACTCCTCCTGTGTCTGTAGGTTTCCCAATATACCACGCACAGGCATACCCCGCTTTAAGTACACTCACTTTAAGTACACTCGCGAGTAAGTACATATCGCCCAATAGGCAAACGGCAGCTCACGCATGCGCCTGTCAGCACGTCCTGAACAGCAATACCGGCTCCCTGCCTGTACCGAAGCTGTGCGCAAGCGGGGAGACTATAGAGCCTGTTACAAATGCGTTATTTACATCAGTTATGCACGTATAGGACGATTGCAGTACAGTACATGCATCGATAAGTGGGAAAAAGGTAGTGCTTCACTTTAAGTACATTTTCACTTTACATATATGCTCCGGTCCCATTGCGTACGTTAATGCGGGGTATGCCTGTAGATTGTAAGCTCTCCGGGACTCGCTGCTCTTATCCCCACTGTTTGTACTTTATTTGCACTGTATTGTAATATAGCGCAGACACAGAAACCTTAGTCCCCGCACCATTACATGTAAGTGTTTTATTCAAGATCAGAGGTAAAATAATATAACAATTATATAGCATAGGAACACTTATACAATATGTACGCTGCATACATCTCCGCTGAGTGGGAAAAATAACTGAGCTCAGAGTGACTGGGAAAATATTCTCCAAGTCCCAACCAAGTGGCCACGAATAATTACTGTCCCACCTGGGAGCAGAATATAAAGGTGCGTCAGTATTGGATCCTACCCAACACAACCAAGGTGCAGTCCCCCTGGTATTTGTAATACACAATAGGCTTGGGTTCCCACTACTGTATAAATTCAAATCTCCAGTGATTAATCCCCCAACGTCCCTAACTATGTATTTAAATATTAAAATCAGGGATAGATCCCTGTGACTCACAACTCATGGATGCTCTTGAACTTGCAGTTCTCCTCTGGATGCAGGCTGGATACCAGCTGGACCTGTGGTTCTCATCTGGGTGCAGGATCGGTATAGAAGCTGGGACCTGTGGTTCTCCTCTGTGGGTGCTGGGTATAGAAGCTGGGACCTGTGGTTCTCCTCTGTGGGTGCTGGGTATAGAAGCTGGGACCTGTGGTTCTCCTCTGTGGGTGCTGGGTATAGAAGCTGGGACCTATGGTTCTCCTCTGTGGGTGCAGGATGGGTATAGAAGCTGGGACCTGTGGTTCTCCTCTGTGGGTGCTGGGTATAGAAGCTGGGACCTGTGGTTCTCCTCTGTGGGTGCAGGATGGGTATAGAAGCTGGGACGTGTGGTTCTCCTCTGTGGGTGCTGGGTATAGAGCTGGGACCTGTGGTTCTCCTCTGTGGGTGCTGGGTATAGAAGCTGGGACCTGTGGTTCTCCTCTGTGGGTGCTGGGTATAGAAGCTGGGACCTGTGGTTCTCCTCTGTGGGTGCTGGGTATAGAAGCTGGGACCTGTGGTTCTCCTCTGTGGGTGCAGGATGGGTATAGAAGCTGGGACCTGTGGTTCTCCTCTGTGGGTGCAGGATGGGTATAGAAGCTGGGACCTGTGGTTCTCCTCTGTGGGTGCTGGGTAGATGTTGGACCTGTGGTTCTCCTCTGTGGGTGCAGGATGGGTATAGAAGCTGGGACCTGTGGTTCTCCTCTGTGGGTGCAGGATGGGTATAGAAGCTGGGACCTGTGGTTCTCCTCTGTGGGTGCAGGATGGGTATAGAAGCTGGGACCTGTGGTTCTCCTCTGTGGGTGCAGGATGGGTATAGAAGCTGGGACCTGTGGTTCTCCTCTGTGGGTGCAGGATGGGTATAGAAGCTGGGACCTGTGGTTCTCCTCTGTGGGTGCTCGGGAGATGTTGGACCTGTGGTTCTCCTCTGTGGGTGCAGGTCTGGGTGCTGGGGAGATGTTGGACCTGTGGTTCTCCTCTGTGGGTGAAGGTCTGGGTGCTGGGGAGATGTTAGACCTGTGGTTCTCCTCTGTGGGTGCAGGTCTGGGTGCTGGGTATAGAAGCTGGGACCTGTGGTCCTCCTCTGTGGGTGCAGGTCTGGGTGCTGGGGAGATGTTCACATGATGTCTGAACTGTAACTTAACCCCCTACAGGACAGGGCAGAGAGGTGTACCTCACACAGGTAGCTGAATGTAAGTTATAGGGGATCCTGATTGGGATGGGTCCCAGCAATAAGCACAGTGAGCTATGGAAGTGCTCTGTACTGGCAGTACTCTCCTCCCACCGGGTGAGGGCAGTGCAGGAATAGATCCCCCTGTCACAGGCAGGGCAGCACAGTAAGTGACTTCTCATTGCTGCATCACTCACAGGTCTGTCTGTGTGCAGAACTCCTTTCCTCCCATCCCTGCCTACTAACATCCGGGTCACAGCCCTGTGTTCTACTGCGCATGCTCACACGCAGGGGATCATGGGAGTTGTAGTTTGTATTAGACAAGATGGATTGACACATATAAGCAGCACAGTAACATTCCCAGAAACCCTGCTAGGGAAAGAGATTCGTGTGCATGTACTGTATATATATATACCTCCCCCCCCACCTCATGGTCCTTATATCAATCAATACCTCTCTCCCCCACACAGGATAAAGCCAGGCAGGGAGGAGAGACACATAACATGCATCTTATTAATATCTCTCCCCCACACAGGATAAAGCCAGGCAGGGAGGAGAGACACATAACATGCATCTTATTAATATCTCTCCCCCACACAGGATAAAGCCAGGCAGGGAGGAGAGACCAGGCAGGGAGGAGAGACACATAACATGCATCTTATTAATATCTCTCCCACACGCAGGATAAAGCCAGGCAGGGAGGAGAGACACGTAACATGCATCTTATTAATATCTCTCCCCCCACACAGGATAAAGCCAGGCAGGGAGGAGAGACACATAACATGCATCTTATTAATATCTCTCCCCCCACGCAGGATAAAGCCAGGCAGGGAGGAGAGACACATAACATGCATCTTATTAATATCTCTCCCCCACGCAGGATAAAGCCAGGCAGGGAGGAGAGACACATAACATGCATCTTATTAATATCTCTCCCCCCACACAGGATAAAGCCAGGCAGGGAGGAGAGACACATAACATGCATCTTATTAATATCTCTCTCCCCCACAGGATAAAGCCAGGCAGGGAGGAGAGACACATACTGTAACATGCATCTTATTAATATCTCTCCCCCACGCAGGATAAAGCCAGGCAGGGAGGAGAGACACATAACATGCATCTTATTAATATCTCTCCCCCACACAGGATAAAGCCAGGCAGGGAGGAGAGACACGTAACATGCATCTTATTAATATCTCTCCCCCACACAGGATAAAGCCAGGCAGGGAGGAGAGACACATAACATGCATCTTATTAATATCTCTCCCCACGCAGGATAAAGCCAGGCAGGGAGGAGAGACACATAACATGCATCTTATTAATATCTCTCCCCCACACAGGATAAAGCCAGGCAGGGAGGAGAGACACATAACATGCATCTTATTAATATCTCTCCCCCCACACAGGATAAAGCCAGGCAGGGAGGAGAGACATAACATGCATCTTATTAATATCTCTCCCCCACGCAGGATAAAGCCAGGCAGGGAGGAGAGACACATAACATGCATCTTATTAATATCTCTCCCCCACGCAGGATAAAGCCAGGCAGGGAGGAGAGACATAACATGCATCTTATTAATATCTCCCCCCCACACAGGATAAAGCCAGGCAGGGAGGAGAGACACATAACATGCATCTTATTAATATCTCTCCCCCACGCAGGATAAAGCCAGGCAGGGAGGAGAGACACATAACATGCATCTTATTAATATCTCTCCCCCACACAGGATAAAGCCAGGCAGGGAGGAGAGACACATAACATGCATCTTATTAATATCTCTCCCCCCACAGGATAAAGCCAGGCAGGGAGGAGAGACACATAACATGCATCTTATTAATATCTCTCCCCCACGCAGGATAAAGCCAGGCAGGGAGGAGAGACACATAACATGCATCTTATTAATATCTCTCCCACACAGGATAAAGCCAGGCAGGGAGGAGAGACACATAACATGCATCTTATTAATATCTCTCCCCCACGCAGGATAAAGCCAGGCAGGGAGGAGAGACACATAACATGCATCTTATTAATATCTCTCCCCCACACAGGATAAAGCCAGGCAGGGAGGAGAGACACGTAACATGCATCTTATTAATATCTCTCTCCCACACAGGATAAAGCCAGGCAGGGAGGAGAGACACGTAACATGCATCTTATTAATATCTCTCCCCCACACAGGATAAAGCCAGGCAGGGAGGAGAGACACGTAACATGCATCTTATTAATATCTCTCCCCCACGCAGGATAAAGCCAGGCAGGGAGGAGAGACACATAACATGCATCTTATTAATATCTCTCCCCCCGCGCAGGATAAAGCCAGGCAGGGAGGAGAGACACATAACATGCATCTTATTAATATCTCTCCCCCACACAGGATAAAGCCAGGCAGGGAGGAGAGACACATAACATGCATCTTATTAATATCTCTCCCCCACACACAGGATAAAGCCAGGCAGGGAGGAGAGACACATAACATGCATCTTATTAATATCTCTCCCCCCCACGCAGGATAAAGCCAGGCAGGGAGGAGAGACACATAACATGCATCTTATTAATATCTCTCCCCCACACAGGATAAAGCCAGGCAGGGAGGAGAGACACATAACACGCATCTTATTAATATCTCTCCCCCACACAGGATAAAGCCAGGCAGGGAGGAGAGACACGTAACATGCATCTTATTAATATCTCTCCCCCACACGCAGGATAAAGCCAGGCAGGGAGGAGACACATAACATGCATCTTATTAATATCTCTCCCCCACGCAGGATAAAGCCAGGCAGGGAGGAGAGACACGTAACATGCATCTTATTAATATCTCTCCCCCACACAGGATAAAGCCAGGCAGGGAGGAGAGACACATAACACGCATCTTATTAATATCTCTCCCCCACACACAGGATAAAGCCAGGCAGGGAGGAGAGACACATAACATGCATCTTATTAATATCTCTCCCACACGCAGGATAAAGCCAGGCAGGGAGGAGAGACACATAACATGCATCTTATTAATATCTCTCCCCCACGCAGGATAAAGCCAGGCAGGGAGGAGAGACACATAACATGCATCTTATTAATATCTCTCCCCCCACACAGGATAAAGCCAGGCAGGGAGGAGAGACACATAACATGCATCTTATTAATATCTCTCTCCCCCACGCAGGATAAAGCCAGGCAGGGAGGAGAGACACATAACATGCATCTTATTAATATCTCTCCCCCACACAGGATAAAGCCAGGCAGGGAGGAGAGACACATACTGTAACATGCATCTTATTAATATCTCTCCCCCACGCAGGATAAAGCCAGGCAGGGAGGAGAGACACATAACATGCATCTTATTAATATCTCTCCCCCACACAGGATAAAGCCAGGCAGGGAGGAGAGACACGTAACATGCATCTTATTAATATCTCTCCCACACAGGATAAAGCCAGGCAGGGAGGAGAGACACATAACATGCATCTTATTAATATCTCTCCCCCACGCAGGATAAAGCCAGGCAGGGAGGAGAGACACATAACACGCATCTTATTAATATCTCTCCCCCACACAGGATAAAGCCAGGCAGGGAGGAGAGACACATAACATGCATCTTATTAATATCTCTCCCCCACACAGGATAAAGCCAGGCAGGGAGGAGAGACACATAACATGCATCTTATTAATATCTCTCCCCCACGCAGGATAAAGCCAGGCAGGGAGGAGAGACACATAACATGCATCTTATTAATATCTCTCCCCCACACAGGATAAAGCCAGGCAGGGAGGAGAGACACATAACATGCATCTTATTAATATCTCTCCCCCACACAGGATAAAGCCAGGCAGGGAGGAGAGACACATAACATGCATCTTATTAATATCTCTCCCCCCACGCAGGATAAAGCCAGGCAGGGAGGAGAGACACATAACATGCATCTTATTAATATCTCTCCCCCACACAGGATAAAGCCAGGCAGGGAGGAGAGACACATAACATGCATCTTATTAATATCTCTCCCCCCGCGCAGGATAAAGCCAGGCAGGGAGGAGAGACACATAACATGCATCTTATTAATATCTCTCCCCCACACAGGATAAAGCCAGGCAGGGAGGAGAGACACATAACATGCATCTTATTAATATCTCTCCCCCACACACAGGATAAAGCCAGGCAGGGAGGAGAGACACATAACATGCATCTTATTAATATCTCTCCCCCCCACGCAGGATAAAGCCAGGCAGGGAGGAGAGACACATAACATGCATCTTATTAATATCTCTCCCCCACACAGGATAAAGCCAGACAGGAGGGGGGGACACATACATGCATCTTATTAATATCTCTCCCTCACACAGGATAAAGCCAGGCAGGGAGGAGACACATAACATGCATCTTATTAATATCTCTCCCCCACGCAGGATAAAGCCAGGCAGGGAGGAGAGACACATAACATGCATCTTATTAATATCTCTCCCCCCACACAGGATAAAGCCAGGCAGGGAGGAGAGACACATAACATGCATCTTATTAATATCTCTCCCCCCACGCAGGATAAAGCCAGGCAGGGAGGAGAGACACATAACATGCATCTTATTAATATCTCTCCCCACACAGGATAAAGCCAGGCAGGGAGGAGAGACACATAACATGCATCTTATTAATATCTCTCCCCCCACGCAGGATAAAGCCAGACAGGAGGGGGGGACACATAACATGTATCTTATTAATATCTCTCCCCCCACGCAGGATAAAGCCAGGCAGGGAGGAGAGACACGTAACATGCATCTTATTAATATCTCTCCCCCACGCAGGATAAAGCCAGGCAGGGAGGAGAGACACATAACATGCATCTTATTAATATCTCTCCCCCACACAAGATAAAGCCAGGCAGGGAGGAGAGACACATAACATGCATCTTATTAATATCTCTCCCCCACACAAGATAAAGCCAGGCAGGGAGGAGAGAAACATAACATGCATCTTATTAATATCTCTCCCCCCACACAGGATAAAGCCAGGCAGGGAGGAGAGACACATAACATGCATCTTATTAATATCTCTCCCCACACAGGATAAAGCCAGGCAGGGAGGAGAGACACATAACATGCATCTTATTAATATCTCTCCCCCACACAGGATAAAGCCAGGCAGGGAGGAGAGACACATAACATGCATCTTATTAATATCTCTCCCCCACGCAGGATAAAGCCAGGCAGGGAGGAGAGACACATAACATGCATCTTATTAATATCTCTCCCCCACACAGGATAAAGCCAGGCAGGGAGGAGACACATAACATGCATCTTATTAATATCTCTCCCCCACACAGGATAAAGCCAGGCAGGGAGGAGAGACACATAACATGCATCTTATTAATATCTCTCCCCCACACAGGATAAAGCCAGGCAGGGAGGAGAGACACATAACATGCATCTTATTAATATCTCTCCCCCACACAGGATAAAGCCAGGCAGGGAGGAGAGACACATAACATGCATCTTATTAAAATCTCTCCCCCACGCAGGATAAAGCCAGGCAGGGAGGAGAGACACATAACATGCATCTTATTAATATCTCTCCCCCACGCAGGATAAAGCCAGGCAGGGAGGAGAGACACGTAACATGCATCTTATTAATATCTCTCCCCCACACAGGATAAAGCCAGGCAGGGAGGAGAGACACATAACATGCATCTTATTAATATCTCTCCCCCACACAGGATAAAGCCAGGCAGGGAGGAGAGACACATAACATGCATCTTATTAATATCTCTCCCCCACACAGGATAAAGCCAGGCAGGGAGGAGAGACACATAACATGTATCTTATTAATATCTCTCCCCCACACAAGATAAAGCCAGGCAGGGAGGAGAGACACATAACATGTATCTTATTAATATCTCTCCCCCCCACGCAGGATAAAGCCAGGCAGGGAGGAGAGACACGTAACATGCATCTTATTAATATCTCTCCCCCACACAGGATAAAGCCAGGCAGGGAGGAGAGACACATAACATGCATCTTATTAATATCTCTCCCCCACACAGGATAAAGCCAGGCAGGGAGGAGAGACACATAACATGCATCTTATTAATATCTCTCCCCCACACAGGATAAAGCCAGGCAGGGAGGAGAGACACATAACATGCATCTTATTAATATCTCTCCCCCCACACAGGATAAAGCCAGGCAGGGAGGAGAGACACATAACATGCATCTTATTAATATCTCTCCCCCACACAGGATAAAGCCAGGCAGGGAGGAGAGACACATAACATGCATCTTATTAATATCTCTCCCCCCACGCAGGATAAAGCCAGGCAGGGAGGAGAGACACATAACATGCATCTTATTAATATCTCTCCCCCACACAGGATAAAGCCAGGCAGGGAGGAGAGACACATAACATGCATCTTATTAATATCTCTCCCCCACACAGGATAAAGCCAGGCAGGGAGGAGAGACACATAACATGCATCTTATTAATATCTCTCCCCCACGCAGGATAAAGTCAGGCAGGGAGGAGAGACACATAACATGCATCTTATTAATTTCTCTCCCCCACGCAGGATAAAGCCAGGCAGGGAGGAGAGACACATAACATGCATCTTATTAATATCTCTCCCCCCACGCAGGATAAAGCCAGGCAGGGAGGAGAGACACATAACATGCATCTTATTAATATCTCTCCCCCACACAGGATAAAGCCAGGCAGGGAGGAGAGACACATAACATGCATCTTATTAATATCTCTCCCCCACACAGGATAAAGCCAGGCAGGGAGGAGAGACACGTAACATGCATCTTATTAATATCTCCCCCACACAGGATAAAGCCAGGCAGGGAGGAGAGACACATAACATGCATCTTATTAATATCTCTCCCCCCACACAGGATAAAGCCAGGCAGGGAGGAGAGACACATAACATGCATCTTATTAATATCTCTCCCCCACACAGGATAAAGCCAGGCAGGGAGGAGAGACACATAACATGCATCTTATTAATATCTCTCCCCCACACAGGATAAAGCCAGGCAGGGAGGAGACACATAACATGCATCTTATTAATATCTCTCCCCCCACACAGGATAAAGCCAGGCGGGGAGGAGAGACACATAACATGCATCTTATTAATATCTCTCCCCCCCACACAGGATAAAGCCAGGCAGGGAGGAGAGACACGTAACATGCATCTTATTAATATCTCTCCCCCACGCAGGATAAAGCCAGGCAGGGAGGAGAGACACGTAACATGCATCTTATTAATATCTCTCCCCCACACAGGATAAAGCCAGGCAGGGAGGAGAGACACATAACATGCATCTTATTAATATCTCTCCCCCACACAGGATAAAGCCAGGCAGGGAGGAGAGACACATAACATGCATCTTATTAATATCTCTCCCCCACACACAGGATAAAGCCAGGCAGGGAGGAGAGACACATAACATGCATCTTATTAATATCTCTCCCCCACGCAGGATAAAGCCAGGCAGGGAGGAGAGACACGTAACGTGCATCTTATTAATATCTCTCCCCCACACAGGATAAAGCCAGGCAGGGAGGAGAGACACGTAACATGCATCTTATTAATATCTCTCCCCCACGCAGGATAAAGCCAGGCAGGGAGGAGAGACACATAACATGCATCTTATTAATATCTCTCTCCCACACAGGATAAAGCCAGGCAGGGAGGAGACACATAACATGCATCTTATTAATATCTCTCCCCCACACAGGATAAAGCCAGGCAGGGAGGAGAGACACATAACATGCATCTTATTAATATCTCTCCCCCACACAGGATAAAGCCAGGCAGGGAGGAGAGACACATAACATGCATCTTATTAATATCTCTCTCCCACACAGGATAAAGCCAGGCAGGGAGGAGAGACACATAACATGCATCTTATTAATATCTCTCCCCCCACACAGGATAAAGCCAGGCAGGGAGGAGAGACACGTAACATGCATCTTATTAATATCTCTCCCCCACACAGGATAAAGCCAGGCAGGGAGGAGAGACACATAACACGCATCTTATTAATATCTCTCCCCACACAGGATAAAGCCAGGCAGGGAGGAGAGACACGTAACATGCATCTTATTAATATCTCTCCCCCACACAGGATAAAGCCAGGCAGGGAGGAGAGACACATAACATGCATCTTATTAATATCTCTCCCCCACACAGGATAAAGCCAGGCAGGGAGGAGAGACACATAACATGCATCTTATTAATATCTCTCCCCCACACAGGATAAAGCCAGGCAGGGAGGAGAGACACATAACATGCATCTTATTAATATCTCTCTCCCACACAGGATAAAGCCAGGCAGGGAGGAGAGACACGTAACATGCATCTTATTAATATCTCTCCCCCCACACAGGATAAAGCCAGGCAGGGAGGAGAGACACGTAACATGCATCTTATTAATATCTCTCCCCCACACAGGATAAAGCCAGGCAGGGAGGAGAGACACATAACATGCATCTTATTAATATCTCTCCCCCCACACAGGATAAAGCCAGGCAGGGAGGAGAGACACGTAACATGCATCTTATTAATATCTCTCCCCCACACAGGATAAAGCCAGGCAGGGAGGAGAGACACATAACACGCATCTTATTAATATCTCTCCCCACACAGGATAAAGCCAGGCAGGGAGGAGAGACACGTAACATGCATCTTATTAATATCTCTCCCCCACACACAGGATAAAGCCAGGCAGGGAGGAGAGACACATAACATGCATCTTATTAATATCTCTCCCCCACACGCAGGATAAAGCCAGGCAGGGAGGAGAGACACATAACATGCATCTTATTAATATCTCTCCCCCATGCAGGATAAAGCCAGGCAGGGAGGAGAGACACATAACATGCATCTTATTAATATCTCTCCCCCACGCAGGATAAAGCCAGGCAGGGAGGAGAGACACATAACATGCATCTTATTAATATCTCTCCCACGCAGGATAAAGCCAGGCAGGGAGGAGAGACACATAACATGCATCTTATTAATATCTCTCCCACACACAGGATAAAGCCAGGCAGGGAGGAGAGACACATAACATGCATCTTATTAATATCTCTCCCACACACAGGATAAAGCCAGGCAGGGAGGAGAGACACATAACATGCATCTTATTAATATCTCTCCCCCACGCAGGATAAAGCCAGGCAGGGAGGAGAGACACATAACATGCATCTTATTAATATCTCTCCCCCCACACAGGATAAAGCCAGGCAGGGAGGAGAGACCAGGCAGGGAGGAGAGACACATAACATGCATCTTATTAATATCTCTCCCCCACACAGGATAAAGCCAGGCAGGGAGGAGAGACACATAACATGCATCTTATTAATATCTCTCCCCCACACACAGGATAAAGCCAGGCAGGGAGGAGAGACACGTAACATGCATCTTATTAATATCTCTCCCCCCACACAGGATAAAGCCAGGCAGGGAGGAGAGACACATAACATGCATCTTATTAATATCTCTCCCCCACGCAGGATAAAGCCAGGCAGGGAGGAGAGACACATAACATGCATCTTATTAATATCTCCCCCCCACACAGGATAAAGCCAGGCAGGGAGGAGAGACACATAACACGCATCTTATTAATATCTCTCCCCCACACACAGGATAAAGCCAGGCAGGGAGGAGAGACACATAACATGCATCTTATTAATATCTCTCCCCCACACAGGATAAAGCCAGGCAGGGAGGAGAGACACATAACATGCATCTTATTAATATCTCTCCCCCACGCAGGATAAAGCCAGGCAGGGAGGAGAGACACATAACATGCATCTTATTAATATCTCTCCCCCACACAGGATAAAGCCAGGCAGGGAGGAGAGACACATAACATGCATCTTATTAATATCTCTCCCCCACACAGGATAAAGCCAGGCAGGGAGGAGAGACACGTAACATGCATCTTATTAATATCTCTCCCCCACGCAGGATAAAGCCAGGCAGGGAGGAGAAACACATAACATGCATCTTATTAATATCTCTCCCCCACACAGGATAAAGCCAGGCAGGGAGGAGAGACACATAACATGCATCTTATTAATATCTCTCCCCCACACAGGATAAAGCCAGGCAGGGAGGAGAGACACGTAACATGCATCTTATTAATATCTCTCCCCCACACAGGATAAAGCCAGGCAGGGAGGAGAGACACATAACATGCATCTTATTAATATCTCTCCCCCACACAGGATAAAGCCAGGCAGGGAGGAGAGACACATAACACGCATCTTATTAATATCTCTCCCCCACGCAGGATAAAGCCAGGCAGGGAGGAGAGACACATAACATGCATCTTATTAATATCTCTCCCCCCACACAGGATAAAGCCAGGCAGGGAGGAGAGACACATAACATGCATCTTATTAATATCTCTCCCCCACACAGGATAAAGCCAGGCAGGGAGGAGAGACACATAACATGCATCTTATTAATATCTCTCCCCCACACAGGATAAAGCCAGGCAGGGAGGAGAGACACATAACATGCATCTTATTAATATCTCTCCCCCACGCAGGATAAAGCCAGGCAGGGAGGAGAGACACATAACATGCATCTTATTAATATCTCTCCCCCACACAGGATAAAGCCAGGCAGGGAGGAGAGACACGTAACATGCATCTTATTAATATCTCTCCCCCACACAGGATAAAGCCAGGCAGGGAGGAGAGACACATAACATGCATCTTATTAATATCTCTCCCCCACACAGGATAAAGCCAGGCAGGGAGGAGAGACACATAACATGCATCTTATTAATATCTCTCCCCCACACAGGATAAAGCCAGGCAGGGAGGAGAGACACGTAACATGCATCTTATTAATATCTCTCCCCCACACAGGATAAAGCCAGGCAGGGAGGAGAGACACATAACATGCATCTTATTAATATCTCTCCCCCACACAGGATAAAGCCAGGCAGGGAGGAGAGACACATAACATGCATCTTATTAATATCTCTCCCCCACACAGGATAAAGCCAGGCAGGGAGGAGAGACACGTAACATGCATCTTATTAATATCTCTCCCCCACGCAGGATAAAGCCAGGCAGGGAGGAGAGACACATAACATGCATCTTATTAATATCTCTCCCCCCACACAGGATAAAGCCAGGCAGGGAGGAGAGACACATAACATGCATCTTATTAATATCTCTCCCCCACACAGGATAAAGCCAGGCAGGGAGGAGAGACACGTAACATGCATCTTATTAATATCTCTCCCCCACGCAGGATAAAGCCAGGCAGGGAGGAGAGACACATAACATGCATCTTATTAATATCTCTCCCCCCACACAGGATAAAGCCAGGCAGGGAGGAGAGACACATAACATGCATCTTATTAATATCTCTCCCCCACACAGGATAAAGCCAGGCAGGGAGGAGAGACACATAACACGCATCTTATTAATATCTCTCCCCCACACAGGATAAAGCCAGGCAGGGAGGAGAGACACATAACACGCATCTTATTAATATCTCTCCCCCACACAGGATAAAGCCAGGCAGGGAGGAGAGACACATAACACGCATCTTATTAATATCTCTCCCCCACGCAGGATAAAGCCAGGCAGGGAGGAGAGACACATAACACGCATCTTATTAATATCTCTCCCCACACAGGATAAAGCCAGGCAGGGAGGAGAGACACATAACATGCATCTTATTAATATCTCTCCCCCGCGCAGGATAAAGCCAGGCAGGGAGGAGAGACACATAACAGTGCATCTTATTAATATCTCTCCCCCACACAGGATAAAGCCAGCAGGGAGGAGAGACACATAACATGCATCTTATTAATATCTCTCCCCCACACAGGATAAAGCCAGGCAGGGAGGAGAGACACATAACATGCATCTTATTAATATCTCTCCCCCACACAGGATAAAGCCAGGCAGGGAGGAGAGGACACATAACATGCATCTTATTAATATCTCTCCCCCACACAGGATAAAGCCAGGCAGGGAGGAGAGACACATAACATGCATCTTATTAATATCTCTCCCCCACACAGGATAAAGCCAGGCAGGGAGGAGAGACACATAACACGCATCTTATTAATATCTCTCCCCACGCAGGATAAAGCCAGGCAGGGAGGAGAGACACGTAACATGCATCTTATTAATATCTCTCCCCCACGCAGGATAAAGCCAGGCAGGGAGGAGAGACACATAACATGCATCTTATTAATATCTCTCCCCACACAGGATAAAGCCAGGCAGGGAGGAGAGACACATAACGATGCATCTTATTAATATCTCTCCCCCACACAGGATAAAGCCAGGCAGGGAGGAGAGACACATAACATGCATCTTATTAATATCTCTCCCCCACACAGGATAAAGCCAGGCAGGGAGGAGAGACACATAACATGCATCTTATTAATATCTCTCCCCCACGCAGGATAAAGCCAGGCAGGGAGGAGAGACACATAACATGCATCTTATTAATATCTCTCCCCCACGCAGGATAAAGCCAGGCAGGGAGGCGAGACACATAACACGCATCTTATTAATATCTCTCCCCCACACAGGATAAAGCCAGGCAGGGAGGAGAGACACGTAACATGCATCTTATTAATATCTCTCCCCCACACAGGATAAAGCCAGGCAGGGAGGAGAGACACATAACATGCATCTTATTAATATCTCTCCCCCACGCAGGATAAAGCCAGGCAGGGAGGAGAGACACATAACATGCATCTTATTAATATCTCTCCCCCCCCACACAGGATAAAGCCAGGCAGGGAGGAGAGACACAACACGCATCTTATTAATATCTCTCCCCCACACAGGATAAAGCCAGGCAGGGAGGAGAGACACATAACATGCATCTTATTAATATCTCTCCCCCACACAGTATAAAGCCAGGCAGGGAGGAGAGACACATAACATGCATCTTATTAATATCTCTCCCCCACACAGGATAAAGCCAGGCAGGGAGGAGAGACACGTAACATGCATCTTATTAATATCTCTCCCCCACACAGGATAAAGCCAGGCAGGGAGGAGAGACACATAACATGCATCTTATTAATATCTCTCCCCCACACAGGATAAAGCCAGGCAGGGAGGAGAGACACGTAACATGCATCTTATTAATATCTCTCCCCACACAGGATAAAGCCAGGCAGGGAGGAGAGACACGTAACATGCATCTTATTAATATCTCTCCCCCACGCAGGATAAAGCCAGGCAGGGAGGAGAGACACATAACATGCATCTTATTAATATCTCTCCCCCACACAGGATAAAGCCAGGCAGGGAGGAGAGACACGTAACATGCATCTTATTAATATCTCTCCCCCACGCAGGATAAAGCCAGGCAGGGAGGAGAGACACGTAACATGCATCTTATTAATATCTCTCCCCCACGCAGGATAAAGCCAGGCAGGGAGGAGAGACACATAACATGCATCTTATTAATATCTCTCCCCCACACAGGATAAAGCCAGGCAGGGAGGAGAGACACATAACATGCATCTTATTAATATCTCTCCCCCACACAGGATAAAGCCAGGCAGGGAGGAGAGACACGTAACATGCATCTTATTAATATCTCTCCCCCACGCAGGATAAAGCCAGGCAGGGAGGAGAGACACATAACATGCATCTTATTAATATCTCTCCCCCACACAGGATAAAGCCAGGCAGGGAGGAGAGACACGTAACATGCATCTTATTAATATCTCTCCCCCACACAGGATAAAGCCAGGCAGGGAGGAGAGACACGTAACATGCATCTTATTAATATCTCTCCCCCACACAGGATAAAGCCAGGCAGGGAGGAGAGACACGTAACATGCATCTTATTAATATCTCTCCCCCACGCAGGATAAAGCCAGGCAGGGAGGAGAGACACATAACATGCATCTTATTAATATCTCTCCCCACACAGGATAAAGCCAGGCAGGGAGGAGAGACACGTAACATGCATCTTATTAATATCTCTCCCCCACACAGGATAAAGCCAGGCAGGGAGGAGAGACACGTAACATGCATCTTATTAATATCTCTCCCCCCACACAGGATAAAGCCAGGCAGGGAGGAGAGACACATAACATGCATCTTATTAATATCTCTCCCCCACACAGGATAAAGCCAGGCAGGGAGGAGAGACACATAACATGCATCTTATTAATATCTCTCCCCCACACAGGATAAAGCCAGGCAGGGAGGAGAGACACATAACATGCATCTTATTAATATCTCTCCCCCACACGCAGGATAAAGCCAGGCAGGGAGGAGAGACACATAACATGCATCTTATTAATATCTCTCCCCCCACACAGGATAAAGCCAGGCAGGGAGGAGAGACACATAACATGCATCTTATTAATATCTCTCCCACGCAGGATAAAGCCAGGCAGGGGAGGAGAGACACATAACATGCATCTTATTAATATCTCTCCCCCCCACGCAGGATAAAGCCAGGCAGGGAGGAGAGACACATAACATGCATCTTATTAATATCTCCCCCCCCACACAGGATAAAGCCAGGCAGGGAGGAGAGACACATAACATGCATCTTATTAATATCTCTCCCCCACACAGGATAAAGCCAGGCAAGGAGGAGAGACACATACTGTAACATGCATCTTATTAATATCTCTCCCCCACACAGGATAAAGCCAGGCAGGGAGGAGAGACACATAACATGCATCTTATTAATATCTCTCCCCCACACAGGATAAAGCCAGGCAGGGAGGAGAGACACATACTGTAACATGCATCTTATTAATATCTCTCCCCCACGCAGGATAAAGCCAGGCAGGGAGGAGAGACACATAACATGCATCTTATTAATATCTCTCCCCCACACAGGATAAAGCCAGGCAGGGAGGAGAGACACATAACATGCATCTTATTAATATCTCTCCCCACACACAGGATAAAGCCAGGCAGGGAGGAGAGACACGTAACATGCATCTTATTAATATCTCTCCCCCACACACAGGATAAAGCCAGGCAGGGAGGAGAGACACGTAACATGCATCTTATTAATATCTCTCCCCCCACACAGGATAAAGCCAGGCAGGGAGGAGAGACACATAACACGCATCTTATTAATATCTCTCCCCCACACAGGATAAAGCCAGGCAGGGAGGAGAGACACATAACATGCATCTTATTAATATCTCTCCCCCACACACAGGATAAAGCCAGGCAGGGAGGAGAGACACATAACATGCATCTTATTAATATCTCTCCCCCACACAGGATAAAGCCAGGCAGGGAGGAGAGACACATAACATGCATCTTATTAATATCTCTCCCCCACGCAGGATAAAGCCAGGCAGGGAGGAGACACATAACATGCATCTTATTAATATCTCTCCCCCACGCAGGATAAAGCCAGGCAGGGAGGAGACACATAACATGCATCTTATTAATATCTCTCCCCACGCAGGATAAAGCCAGGCAGGGAGGAGAGACACATAACATGCATCTTATTAATATCTCTCCCCCACACAGGATAAAGCCAGGCAGGGAGGAGAGACACATACATGCATCTTATTAATATCTCTCCCCCACGCAGGATAAAGCCAGGCAGGGAGGAGAGACACATAACATGCATCTTATTAATATCTCTCCCCCACGCAGGATAAAGCCAGGCAGGGAGGAGAGACACATAACATGCATCTTATTAATATCTCTCCCCCCACACAGAGGATAAAGCCAGGCAGGGAGGAGAGACACGTAACATGCATCTTATTAATATCTCTCCCCCACACAGGATAAAGCCAGGCAGGGAGGAGAGACACATAACATGCATCTTATTAATATCTCTCCCCACACAGGATAAAGCCAGGCAGGGAGGAGAGACACATAACATGCATCTTATTAATATCTCTCCCCCACGCAGGATAAAGCCAGGCAGGGAGGAGAGACACATAACATGCATCTTATTAATATCTCTCCCCCACGCAGGATAAAGCCAGGCAGGGAGGAGAGACACATAACATGCATCTTATTAATATCTCTCCCCCACGCAGGATAAAGCCAGGCAGGGAGGAGAGACACATAACATGCATCTTATTAATATCTCTCCCCCCACACAGGATAAAGCCAGGCAGGGAGGAGAGACACATAACATGCATCTTATTAATATCTCTCCCCCACGCAGGATAAAGCCAGGCAGGGAGGAGAGACACATAACATGCATCTTATTAATATCTCTCCCCCACGCAGGATAAAGCCAGGCAGGGAGGAGAGACACATAACATGCATCTTATTAATATCTCTCCCCCACGCAGGATAAAGCCAGGCAGGGAGGAGAGACACATAACATGCATCTTATTAATATCTCTCCCCACGCAGGATAAAGCCAGGCAGGGAGGAGAGACACATAACACGCATCTTATTAATATCTCTCCCCCACGCAGGATAAAGCCAGGCAGGGAGGAGAGACACATAACGTGCATCTTATTAATATCTCTTCCCCCACACAGGATAAAGCCAGGCAGGGAGGAGAGACACATAACACGCATCTTATTAATATCTCTCCCCACACAGGATAAAGCCAGGCAGGGAGGAGAGACACATAACATGCATCTTATTAATATCTCTCCCCCACACACAGGATAAAGCCAGGCAGGGAGGAGAGACACATAACATGCATCTTATTAATATCTCTCCCCCACACAGGATAAAGCCAGGCAGGGAGGAGAGACACATAACATGCATCTTATTAATATCTCTCCCCCACGCAGGATAAAGCCAGGCAGGGAGGAGAGACACATAACATGCATCTTATTAATATCTCTCCCCCACACAGGATAAAGCCAGGCAGGGAGGAGAGACACATAACATGCATCTTATTAATATCTCTCCCCCCACACAGGATAAAGCCAGGCAGGGAGGAGAGACACATAACATGCATCTTATTAATATCTCTCCCCACACAGGATAAAGCCAGGCAGGGAGGAGAGACACATAACATGCATCTTATTAATATCTCTTCCCCCATGCAGGATAAAGCCAGGCAGGGAGGAGAGACACATAACATGCATCTTATTAATATCTCTCCCCCATGCAGGATAAAGCCAGGCAGGGAGGAGAGACACATAACATGCATCTTATTAATATCTCTTCCCCCACACAGGATAAAGCCAGGCAGGGAGGAGAGACACATAACATGCATCTTATTAATATCTCTCCCCACGCAGGATAAAGCCAGGCAGGGAGGAGAGACACATAACATGCATCTTATTAATATCTCTCCCCCACACAGGATAAAGCCAGGCAGGGAGGAGAGACACGTAACATGCATCTTATTAATATCTCTCCCCCACACAGGATAAAGCCAGGCAGGGAGGAGAGACACATAACATGCATCTTATTAATATCTCTCCCCCTCACAGGATAAAGCCAGGCAGGGAGAGAGACACATAACATGCATCTTATTAATATCTCTCCCCACGCAGGATAAAGCCAGGCAGGGAGGAGAGACACATACATGCATCTTATTAATATCTCCCCCCACACAGGATAAAGCCAGGCAGGGAGGAGAGACACATAACACGCATCTTATTAATATCTCTCCCCCACGCAGGATAAAGCCAGGCAGGGAGGAGAGACACATAACACGCATCTTATTAATATCTCTCCCCCACGCAGGATAAAGCCAGGCAGGGAGGAGAGACACATAACATGCATCTTATTAATATCTCTCCCCCACACAGGATAAAGCCAGGCAGGGAGGAGAGACACATAACATGCATCTTATTAATATCTCTCCCCCCACACAGGATAAAGCCAGGCAGGGAGGAGAGACACATAACATGCATCTTATTAATATCTCTCCCACGCAGGATAAAGCCAGGCAGGAGGAGAGACACATAACATGCATCTTATTAATATCTCTCCCCCCACGCAGGATAAAGCCAGGCAGGGAGGAGAGACACATAACATGCATCTTATTAATATCTCCCCCCCACACAGGATAAAGCCAGGCAGGGAGGAGAGACACATAACATGCATCTTATTAATATCTCTCCCCCACACAGGATAAAGCCAGGCAGGGAGGAGAGACACATACTGTAACATGCATCTTATTAATATCTCTCCCCCACACAGGATAAAGCCAGGCAGGGAGGAGAGACACATAACATGCATCTTATTAATATCTCTCCCCCACACAGGATAAAGCCAGGCAGGGAGGAGAGACACATACTGTAACATGCATCTTATTAATATCTCTCCCCCACGCAGGATAAAGCCAGGCAGGGAGGAGAGACACATAACATGCATCTTATTAATATCTCTCCCCACACAGGATAAAGCCAGGCAGGGAGGAGAGACACATAACATGCATCTTATTAATATCTCTCCCCCCACACAGGATAAAGCCAGGCAGGGAGGAGAGACACATAACATGCATCTTATTAATATCTCTCCCACGCAGGATAAAGCCAGGCAGGGAGGAGAGACACATAACATGCATCTTATTAATATCTCTCCCCCACACAGGATAAAGCCAGGCAGGGAGGAGAGACACATACTGTAACATGCATCTTATTAATATCTCTCCCCCACACAGGATAAAGCCAGGCAGGGAGGAGAGACACATAACATGCATCTTATTAATATCTCTCCCCCCACAACAGGATAAAGCCAGGCAGGGAGGAGAGACACATAACATGCATCTTATTAATATCTCTCCCACGCAGGATAAAGCCAGGCAGGGAGGAGAGACACATAACATGCATCTTATTAATATCTCTCCCCACGCAGGATAAAGCCAGGCAGGGAGGAGAGACACATAACATGCATCTTATTAATATCTCCCCCCCACACAGGATAAAGCCAGGCAGGGAGGAGAGACACATAACATGCATCTTATTAATATCTCTCCCCCACACAGATAAAGCCAGGCAGGGAGGAGAGACACATACTGTAACATGCATCTTATTAATATCTCTCCCCCACACAGGATAAAGCCAGGCAGGGAGGAGAGACACATAACATGCATCTTATTAATATCTCTCCCCCACACAGGATAAAGCCAGGCAGGGAGGAGAGACACATACTGTAACATGCATCTTATTAATATCTCTCCCCCACGCAGGATAAAGCCAGGCAGGGAGGAGAGACACATAACATGCATCTTATTAATATCTCTCCCCACACAGGATAAAGCCAGGCAGGGAGGAGAGACACATAACATGCATCTTATTAATATCTCTCCCCACACACAGGATAAAGCCAGGCAGGGAGGAGAGACACGTAACATGCATCTTATTAATATCTCTCCCCCAACACAGGATAAAGCCAGGCAGGGAGGAGAGACACGTAACATGCATCTTATTAATATCTCTCCCCCCACACAGGATAAAGCCAGGCAGGGAGGAGAGACACATAACACGCATCTTATTAATATCTCTCCCCCCACACAGGATAAAGCCAGGCAGGGAGGAGAGACACATAACATGCATCTTATTAATATCTCTCCCCCACACACAGGATAAAGCCAGGCAGGGGAGGAGAGACACATAACATGCATCTTATTAATATCTCTCCCCCACGCAGGATAAAGCCAGGCAGGGAGGAGAGACACATAACATGCATCTTATTAATATCTCTCCCCCACGCAGGATAAAGCCAGGCAGGGAGGAGAGACACATACATGCATCTTATTAATATCTCTCCCCCACGCAGGATAAAGCCAGGCAGGGAGGAGAGACACATAACATGCATCTTATTAATATCTCTCCCCCACGCAGGATAAAGCCAGGCAGGGAGGAGAGACACATAACATGCATCTTATTAATATCTCTCCCCCCACACAGGATAAAGCCAGGCAGGGAGGAGAGACACGTAACATGCATCTTATTAATATCTCTCCCCCCACACAGGATAAAGCCAGGCAGGGAGGAGAGACACATAACATGCATCTTATTAATATCTCTCCCCCACACAGATAAAGCCAGGCAGGGAGGAGAGACACATAACATGCATCTTATTAATATCTCTCCCCCACACACAGGATAAAGCCAGGCAGGGAGGAGAGACACATAACATGCATCTTATTAATATCTCTCCCCCACACAGGATAAAGCCAGGCAGGGAGGAGAGACACATAACACGCATCTTATTAATATCTCTCCCCCACGCAGGATAAAGCCAGGCAGGGAGGAGAGACACATAACGTGCATCTTATTAATATCTCTCCCCCACACAGGATAAAGCCAGGCAGGGAGGAGAGACACATAACACGCATCTTATTAATATCTCTCCCCCACACAGGATAAAGCCAGGCAGGGAGGAGAGACACATAACACGCATCTTATTAATATCTCTCCCCCACACAGGATAAAGCCAGGCAGGGAGGAGAGACACATAACACGCATCTTATTAATATCTCTCCCCCACACACAGGATAAAGCCAGGCAGGGAGGAGAGACACATAACATGCATCTTATTAATATCTCTCCCCCACACAGGATAAAGCCAGGCAGGGAGGAGAGACACATAACATGCATCTTATTAATATCTCTCCCCCACGCAGGATAAAGCCAGGCAGGGAGGAGAGACACATAACATGCATCTTATTAATATCTCTCCCCCCACACAGGATAAAGCCAGGCAGGGAGGAGAGACACATAACATGCATCTTATTAATATCTCTCCCCCCACACAGGATAAAGCCAGGCAGGGAGGAGAGACACATAACATGCATCTTATTAATATCTCTCCCCCACACAGGATAAAGCCAGGCAGGGAGGAGAGACACATAACATGCATCTTATTAATATCTCTTCCCCATGCAGGATAAAGCCAGGCAGGGAGGAGAGACACATAACATGCATCTTATTAATATCTCTCCCCCATGCAGGATAAAGCCAGGCAGGGAGGAGAGACACATAACATGCATCTTATTAATATCTCTTCCCCCACACAGGATAAAGCCAGGCAGGGAGGAGAGACACATAACATGCATCTTATTAATATCTCTCCCCACGCAGGATAAAGCCAGGCAGGGAGGAGAGACACATAACATGCATCTTATTAATATCTCTCCCCCACACAGGATAAAGCCAGGCAGGGAGGAGAGACACATAACATGCATCTTATTAATATCTCTCCCCCACACAGGATAAAGCCAGGCAGGGAGGAGAGACACATAACATGCATCTTATTAATATCTCTCCCCACGCAGGATAAAGCCAGGCAGGGAGGAGAGACACATACATGCATCTTATTAATATCTCCCCCCCACACAGGATAAAGCCAGGCAGGGAGGAGAGACACATAACACGCATCTTATTAATATCTCTCCCCCACGCAGGATAAAGCCAGGCAGGGAGGAGAGACACATAACACGCATCTTATTAATATCTCTCCCCCACGCAGGATAAAGCCAGGCAGGGAGGAGAGACACATAACATGCATCTTATTAATATCTCTCCCCCACACAGGATAAAGCCAGGCAGGGAGGAGAGACACATAACATGCATCTTATTAATATCTCTCCCCCCACACAGGATAAAGCCAGGCAGGGAGGAGAGACACATACTGTAACATGCATCTTATTAATATCTCTCCCCCACGCAGGATAAAGCCAGGCAGGGAGGAGAGACACATAACATGCATCTTATTAATATCTCTCCCCACACAGGATAAAGCCAGGCAGGGAGGAGAGACACATAACATGCATCTTATTAATATCTCTCCCCCACACACAGGATAAAGCCAGGCAGGGAGGAGAGACACGTAACATGCATCTTATTAATATCTCTCCCCCCACACAGGATAAAGCCAGGCAGGGAGGAGAGACACATAACACGCATCTTATTAATATCTCTCCCCCACACAGGATAAAGCCAGGCAGGGAGGAGAGACACATAACATGCATCTTATTAATATCTCTCCCCCACACACAGGATAAAGCCAGGCAGGGAGGAGAGACACGTAACATGCATCTTATTAATATCTCTCCCCCACACACAGGATAAAGCCAGGCAGGGAGGAGAGACACGTAACATGCATCTTATTAATATCTCTCCCCCCACACAGGATAAAGCCAGGCAGGGAGGAGAGACACATAACACGCATCTTATTAATATCTCTCCCCCACACAGGATAAAGCCAGGCAGGGAGGAGAGACACATAACATGCATCTTATTAATATCTCTCCCCCACACACAGGATAAAGCCAGGCAGGGAGGAGAGACACATAACATGCATCTTATTAATATCTCTCCCCCACACAGGATAAAGCCAGGCAGGGAGGAGAGACACATACATGCATCTTATTAATATCTCTCCCCCACGCAGGATAAAGCCAGGCAGGGAGGAGAGACACATAACATGCATCTTATTAATATCTCTCCCCCACGCAGGATAAAGCCAGGCAGGGAGGAGAGACACATAACATGCATCTTATTAATATCTCTCCCCCCACACAGGATAAAGCCAGGCAGGGAGGAGAGACACGTAACATGCATCTTATTAATATCTCTCCCCCCACACAGGATAAAGCCAGGCAGGGAGGAGAGACACGTAACATGCATCTTATTAATATCTCTCCCCCACATAGGATAAAGCCAGGCAGGGAGGAGAGACACATAACATGCATCTTATTAATATCTCTCCCCCACACAGGATAAAGCCAGGCAGGGAGGAGAGACACATAACATGCATCTTATTAATATCTCTCCCCCACACACAGGATAAAGCCAGGCAGGGAGGAGAGACACATAACATGCATCTTATTAATATCTCTCCCCCACACAGGATAAAGCCAGGCAGGGAGGAGAGACACATAACACGCATCTTATTAATATCTCTCCCCCACGCAGGATAAAGCCAGGCAGGGAGGAGAGACACATAACGTGCATCTTATTAATATCTCTCCCCCACACAGGATAAAGCCAGGCAGGGAGGAGAGACACATAACACGCATCTTATTAATATCTCTCCCCCACACAGGATAAAGCCAGGCAGGGAGGAGAGACACATAACATGCATCTTATTAATATCTCTCCCCCACACACAGGATAAAGCCAGGCAGGGAGGAGAGACACATAACATGCATCTTATTAATATCTCTCCCCCACACAGGATAAAGCCAGGCAGGGAGGAGAGACACATAACATGCATCTTATTAATATCTCTCCCCCACGCAGGATAAAGCCAGGCAGGGAGGAGAGACACATAACATGCATCTTATTAATATCTCTCCCCCCACACAGGATAAAGCCAGGCAGGGAGGAGAGACACATAACATGCATCTTATTAATATCTCTCCCCCCACACAGGATAAAGCCAGGCAGGGAGGAGAGACACATAACATGCATCTTATTAATATCTCTCCCCCACACAGGATAAAGCCAGGCAGGGAGGAGAGACACATAACATGCATCTTATTAATATCTCTCCCCCACACAGGATAAAGCCAGGCAGGGAGGAGAGACACATAACATGCATCTTATTAATATCTCTTCCCCATGCAGGATAAAGCCAGGCAGGGAGGAGAGACACATAACATGCATCTTATTAATATCTCTCCCCCATGCAGGATAAAGCCAGGCAGGGAGGAGAGACACATAACATGCATCTTATTAATATCTCTTCCCCCACACAGGATAAAGCCAGGCAGGGAGGAGAGACACATAACATGCATCTTATTAATATCTCTCCCCACGCAGGATAAAGCCAGGCAGGGAGGAGAGACACATAACATGCATCTTATTAATATCTCTCCCCCACACAGGATAAAGCCAGGCAGGGAGGAGAGACACATAACATGCATCTTATTAATATCTCTCCCCACGCAGGATAAAGCCAGGCAGGGAGGAGAGACACATACATGCATCTTATTAATATCTCCCCCCCACACAGGATAAAGCCAGGCAGGGAGGAGAGACACATAACACGCATCTTATTAATATCTCTCCCCCACGCAGGATAAAGCCAGGCAGGGAGGAGAGACACATAACACGCATCTTATTAATATCTCTCCCCCACGCAGGATAAAGCCAGGCAGGGAGGAGAGACACATAACATGCATCTTATTAATATCTCTCCCCCACACAGGATAAAGCCAGGCAGGGAGGAGAGACACATAACATGCATCTTATTAATATCTCTCCCCCCACACAGGATAAAGCCAGGCAGGGAGGAGAGACACATACTGTAACATGCATCTTATTAATATCTCTCCCCCACACAGGATAAAGCCAGGCAGGGAGGAGAGACACATAACATGCATCTTATTAATATCTCTCCCCCACACAGGATAAAGCCAGGCAGGGAGGAGAGACACATAACATGCATCTTATTAATATCTCTCCCCCACACAGGATAAAGCCAGGCAGGGAGGAGAGACACATAACATGCATCTTATTAATATCTCCCCCCCACACAGGATAAAGCCAGGCAGGGAGGAGAGACACGTAACATGCATCTTATTAATATCTCTCCCCCACACAGGATAAAGCCAGGCAGGGAGGAGAGACACATACTGTAACATGCATCTTATTAATATCTCTCCCCCACGCAGGATAAAGCCAGGCAGGGAGGAGAGACACATAACATGCATCTTATTAATATCTCTCCCCACACAGGATAAAGCCAGGCAGGGAGGAGAGACACATAACATGCATCTTATTAATATCTCTCCCCCACACACAGGATAAAGCCAGGCAGGGAGGAGAGACACGTAACATGCATCTTATTAATATCTCTCCCCCCACACAGGATAAAGCCAGGCAGGGAGGAGAGACACATAACACGCATCTTATTAATATCTCTCCCCCACACAGGATAAAGCCAGGCAGGGAGGAGAGACACATAACATGCATCTTATTAATATCTCTCCCCCACACACAGGATAAAGCCAGGCAGGGAGGAGAGACACATAACATGCATCTTATTAATATCTCTCCCCCACACAGGATAAAGCCAGGCAGGGAGGAGAGACACATAACATGCATCTTATTAATATCTCTCCCCCACGCAGGATAAAGCCAGGCAGGGAGGAGAGACACATAACATGCATCTTATTAATATCTCTCCCCCACGCAGGATAAAGCCAGGCAGGGAGGAGAGACACATACATGCATCTTATTAATATCTCTCCCCCACGCAGGATAAAGCCAGGCAGGGAGGAGAGACACATAACATGCATCTTATTAATATCTCTCCCCCACGCAGGATAAAGCCAGGCAGGGAGGAGAGACACATAACATGCATCTTATTAATATCTCTCCCCCCACACAGGATAAAGCCAGGCAGGGAGGAGAGACACGTAACATGCATCTTATTAATATCTCTCCCCCCACACAGGATAAAGCCAGGCAGGGAGGAGAGACACATAACATGCATCTTATTAATATCTCTCCCCCCACACAGGATAAAGCCAGGCAGGGAGGAGAGACACGTAACATGCATCTTATTAATATCTCTCCCCCCACGCAGGATAAAGCCAGGCAGGGAGGAGAGACACATAACATGCATCTTATTAATATCTCTCCCCCACGCAGGATAAAGCCAGGCAGGGAGGAGAGACACATAACATGCATCTTATTAATATCTCTCCCCCACGCAGGATAAAGCCAGGCAGGGAGGAGAGACACATAACATGCATCTTATTAATATCTCTCCCCCCCACACAGGATAAAGCCAGGCAGGGAGGAGAGACACATAACATGCATCTTATTAATATCTCTCCCCCACGCAGGATAAAGCCAGGCAGGGAGGAGAGACACATAACATGCATCTTATTAATATCTCTCCCCCACGCAGGATAAAGCCAGGCAGGGGGGAGAGACACATAACATGCATCTTATTAATATCTCTCCCCACGCAGGATAAAGCCAGGCAGGGAGGAGAGACACATAACATGCATCTTATTAATATCTCTCCCCCACACGCAGGATAAAGCCAGGCAGGGAGGAGAGACACATACATGCATCTTATTAATATCTCCCCCCCACACAGGATAAAGCCAGGCAGGGAGGAGAGACACATAACACGCATCTTATTAATATCTCTCCCCCACGCAGGATAAAGCCAGGCAGGGAGGAGAGACACATAACACGCATCTTATTAATATCTCTCCCCCACGCAGGATAAAGCCAGGCAGGGAGGAGAGACACATAACATGCATCTTATTAATATCTCTCCCCCACGCAGGATAAAGCCAGGCAGGGAGGAGAGACACATAACATGCATCTTATTAATATCTCTCCCATACACAGGATAAAGCCAGGCAGGGAGGAGAGACACATAACATGCATCTTATTAATATCTCTTTCCCCACACACACGATAAAGCCAGGCAGGGAGGAGAGACACGTAACATGCATCTTATTAATATCTCTCCCCCCACACACAGGATAAAGCCAGGCAGGGAGGAGAGACACATAACATGCATCTTATTAATATCTCTCCCCCACACAGGATAAAGCCAGGCAGGGAGGAGAGACACATAACATGCATCTTATTAATATCTCTCCCCCACACAGGATAAAGTCAGGCAGGGAGGAGAGACACATAACATGCATCTTATTAATATCTCTCCCCCACACAAGATAAAGCCAGGCAGGGAGGAGAGACACATAACATGTATCTTATTAATATCTCTCCCCCCCACGCAGGATAAAGCCAGGCAGGGAGGAGAGACACATAACATGCATCTTATTAATATCTCTCCCCCACGCAGGATAAAGCCAGGCAGGGAGGAGAGACACATAACATGCATCTTATTAATATCTCTCCCCCACACAGGATAAAGCCAGGCAGGGAGGAGAGACACATAACATGCATCTTATTAATACCTCTCCCCCCACACAGGATAAAGCCAGGCAGGGAGGAGAGACACGTAACATGCATCTTATTAATATCTCTCCCCCACGCAGGATAAGGCCAGGCAGGGAGGAGAGACACATAACATGCATCTTATTAATATCTCTCCCCCCCACGCAGGATAAAGCCAGGCAGGGAGGAGAGACACATAACATGCATCTTATTAATATCTCTCCCCCACGCAGTATAAAGCCAGGCAGGGAGGAGAGACACATAACACGCATCTTATTAATATCTCTCCCCCACGCAGGATAAAGCCAGGCAGGGAGGAGAGACACATAACATGCATCTTATTAATATCTCTCCCCCACGCAGGATAAAGCCAGGCAGGGAGGAGAGACACATAACGTGCATCTTATTAATATCTCTCCCCCACACAGGATAAAGCCAGGCAGGGAGGAGAGACACATAACATGCATCTTATTAATATCTCTCCCCCACACAGGATAAAGCCAGGCAGGGAGGAGAGACACATAACATGCATCTTATTAATATCTCTCCCCCACACAAGATAAAGCCAGGCAGGGAGGAGAGACACATAACATGCATCTTATTAATATCTCTCCCCCACACAAGATAAAGCCAGGCAGGGAGGAGAGACACGTAACATGCATCTTATTAATATCTCTCCCCCACACAGGATAAAGCCAGGCAGGGAGGAGAGACACATAACGTGCATCTTATTAATATCTCTCCCCCACACAGGATAAAGCCAGGCAGGGAGGAGAGACACGTAACATGCATCTTATTAATATCTCTCCCCCACACAGGATAAAGCCAGGCAGGGAGGAGAGACACATAACATGCATCTTATTAATATCTCTCCCCCACGCAGGATAAAGCCAGGCAGGGAGGAGAGACACATAACATGCATCTTATTAATATCTCTCCCCCCACACAGGATAAAGCCAGGCAGGGAGGAGAGACACGTAACATGCATCTTATTAATATCTCTCCCCCACACAGGATAAAGCCAGGCAGGGAGGAGAGACACGTAACATGCATCTTATTAATATCTCTCCCCCACACACAGGATAAAGCCAGGCAGGGAGGAGAGACACGTAACATGCATCTTATTAATATCTCTCCCCCACACAGGATAAAGCCAGGCAGGGAGGAGAGACACGTAACATGCATCTTATTAATATCTCTCCCCCACACACAGGATAAAGCCAGGCAGGGAGGAGAGACACATAACATGCATCTTATTAATATCTCTCCCCCACGCAGGATAAAGCCAGGCAGGGAGGAGAGACACATAACATGCATCTTATTAATATCTCTCCCCCACACAGGATAAAGCCAGGCAGGGAGGAGAGACACGTAACATGCATCTTATTAATATCTCTCCCCCACACAGGATAAAGCCAGGCAGGGAGGAGAGACACATAACATGCATCTTATTAATATCTCTCCCCACACACAGGATAAAGCCAGGCAGGGAGGAGAGACACGTAACATGCATCTTATTAATATCTCTCCCCCACACAGGATAAAGCCAGGCAGGGAGGAGAGACACGTAACATGCATCTTATTAATATCTCTCCCCCACACAGGATAAAGCCAGGCAGGGAGGAGAGACACATAACATGCATCTTATTAATATCTCTCCCCCACGCAGGATAAAGCCAGGCAGGGAGGAGAGACACATAACATGCATCTTATTAATATCTCTCCCCCACGCAGGATATAGCCAGGCAGGGAGGAGAGACACATAACATGCATCTTATTAATATCTCTCCCCCACGCACGATAAAGCCAGGCAGGGAGGAGAGACACGTAACATGCATCTTATTAATATCTCTCCCCCCACACAGGATAAAGCCAGGCAGGGAGGAGAGACACGTAACATGCATCTTATTAATATCTCTCCCCCACACAGGATAAAGCCAGGCAGGGAGGAGAGACACATAACATGCATCTTATTAATATCTCTCCCCCACGCAGGATAAAGCCAGGCAGGGAGGAGAGACACGTAACATGCATCTTATTAATATCTCTCCCCCACACAGGATAAAGCCAGGCAGGGAGGAGAGACACATAACATGCATCTTATTAATATCTCTCCCCCCACACAGGATAAAGCCAGGCAGGGAGGAGAGACACATAACATGCATCTTATTAATATCTCTCCCCCACGCAGGATAAAGCCAGGCAGGGAGGAGAGACACACGTAACATGCATCTTATTAATATCTCTCCCCCACGCAGGATAAAGCCAGGCAGGGAGGAGAGACACATAACGTGCATCTTATTAATATCTCTCCCCCCCACGCAGGATAAAGCCAGGCAGGGAGGAGAGACACATAACATGCATCTTATTAATATCTCTCCCCCCACACAGGATAAAGCCAGGCAGGGAGGAGAGACACATAACATGCATCTTATTAATACCTCTCCCCCCACACAGGATAAAGCCAGGCAGGGAGGAGAGACACATAACATGCATCTTATTAATATCTCTCCCCCCACACAGGATAAAGCCAGGCAGGGAGGAGAGACACGTAACATGCATCTTATTAATATCTCTCCCCCCCACGCAGGATAAAGCCAGGCAGGGAGGAGAGACACATAACATGCATCTTATTAATATCTCTCCCCCCACACAGGATAAAGCCAGGCAGGGAGGAGAGACACATAACATGCATCTTATTAATATCTCCCCCCCACACAGGATAAAGCCAGGCAGGGAGGAGAGACACATAACATGCATCTTATTAATATCTCTCCCCCACGCAGGATAAAGCCAGGCAGGGAGGAGAGACACATAACATGCATCTTATTAATATCTCTCCCCACACACAGGATAAAGCCAGGCAGGGAGGAGAGACACGTACACTGGCGACACACTTTATTCGAGCTCGGCTAGTCCCACGAGTTCGGGTATACCCGGGTGTATTGAGGTTTGTGACTGTTTTCTGCCCGAGTGTATTGGGTTATTTTCCATGCAGGGATTGAAGCATTTTATTCCCGCTGGCTGCAATACTGCACAGTATATATATATATACTGCATTACAATTCATGAATTTATGCCATCTGGTAGACACGCGAAGCATTGCAGCCTATTAAATCCTAATCATTATCATTTAACAGATCAGCCGCCCGTCAGCCAGGCATGAACCCAGGCTGGGAAGGCAAACGCAACGGGGCTTGTCAGAGGTGAGGAGCGGCGCATTCCAGGTATCTGCCAGGTACATACTGGGTATTTGCTCGAATAAAGTGTGTCGGTGCAGTAACATGCATCTTATTAATATCTCTCCCCCACGCAGGATATAGCCAGGCAGGGAGGAGAGACACATAACATGCATCTTATTAATATCTCTCCCCCACGCAGGATAAAGCCAGGCAGGGAGGAGAGACACATAACATGCATCTTATTAATATCTCTCCCCCCACGCAGGATAAAGCCAGGCAGGGAGGAGAGACACATAACATGCATCTTATTAATATCTCTCCCCCCACACAGGATAAAGCCAGGCAGGGAGGAGAGACACGTAACATGCATCTTATTAATATCTCTCCCCCCCACGCAGGATAAAGCCATGCAGGGAGGAGAGACACATAACATGCATCTTATTAATATCTCTCCCCCACGCAGGATAAAGCCAGGCAGGGAGGAGAGACACATAACATGCATCTTATTAATATCTCTCCCCCACGCAGGATAAAGCCAGGCAGGGAGGAGAGACACGTAACATGCATCTTATTAATATCTCTCCCCCACGCAGGATAAAGCCAGGCAGGGAGGAGAGACACATAACATGCATCTTATTAATATCTCTCCCCCACACAGGATAAAGCCAGGCAGGGAGGAGAGACACATAACATGCATCTTATTAATATCTCTCTCCTACACAGGATAAAGCCAGGCAGGGAGGAGAGACACATAACATGCATCTTATTAATACCTCTCCCCCCACACAGGATAAAGCCAGGCAGGGAGGAGAGACACATAACATGCATCTTATTAATACCTCTCCCCCCACACAGGATAAAGCCAGGCAGGGAGGAGAGACACATAACATGCATCTTATTAATATCTCTCCCCCACGCAGGATAAAGCCAGGCAGGGAGGAGAGACACATAACATGCATATTCTGGAAGCCAGGGATCATGTGTAAGGTGATTTAGCTCAGATAGTGTCAACTCGGCCCTCTTTTCCAAGCACGACAAGGTCTGTTTCTTTTCTTTACTTTATTTGGGGAAAGTAGCATAAAATACAGTCACTTGTGAAGAGATGTACGTATGAATAGTGTCTCTCTGTGGGTGCCTTGGTAGTTAAGAGCAGGTGAGAAGATAATCCTACCATACAGGAGTTACAGCAGTGCTCACTCATCCAGAGGTAATGGTGGAAAAGGAAGTGAGGGGCAAGGGTCACACTAAAATGGAGTGAGACCGCACTACTGTCAGCAAAAAGACAGGGGAGAAAATGGGAAAGTCCATTAACTGGAGGACTTGAGGTGTTGCCAGAGCAACTAGGGGTGTGACAGCTTGGAAGGAAAATAGCTACTTAATGTATCCATTCCATCTGCACTGGGAGTAAGCCTCTATTATCTTTAGTGTTTATTTGTAATTCCTTACATGCTCCAACAAAATTGGTGCCACAATCGGAGCGTATTTGTTTAACTGGTCCTCTGGCTGCAAAGAACCTTCTGAGGGCATTTATGAAGCTTGAAGCATCCATAGATTCTATAATCTCGATGTGTATCGCTCGCGTACTCATGCAGGTGAAGAGTACCGCCCATCGTTTGCTGTTTGCTAGTCCGCCTCTAGTTCTACGTGAGATGACCATCCAGGGCCCAAATACATCGAGTCCTACATAGGTAAAGGGGGGTTCTGTATTAAGTCTGTCGATAGGTAGATCCGCCATCCTTTGGTCTTGGCCTTTGCCTCTCAGCATTCGGCACCTAACACATTTGTGGAGATTACTGGCCACGCACCTCTTCATGCCAACGACCCAAATGCCCGCCGCCCTAATAGCGCCTTCGGTGAAGTGTCTTCTCTGATGCATGACTTGTTCGTGGTAGTAGCGCACCAACAAAGTAGCGATGTGATGCCGGCCAGGGATGATAAGAGGGTTGCTTTCCTCCCTGCTCAGTTGGGACTTATTGAGGCGGCCTCCTACTCTCATGAGGCCGTCGTTGTCGATGAAGGGATTCAACTTCCAAAGTGGGCTGTTTTTGGGAACACTCTTCTTTCCGCGAATGCAATTGATCTCTTCCGCATACGTTTCTCTCTGAACATGACTGAGAACAGTTTCCTTAGCCCTTGTGATTTCCTCTACGGTGCGCAGCTCTTTGCAGATGTGCCAGCCGTGGCAGCCGGTAGTTTTACCATCTGGTGTCTGGCGGAAGGAGGAGGCTATATGCCTGAGATGGGCTACTGCTCGCAGAAGGGCTGTCCACCTTGAGAAGCGATGGAATCGATGTGATCTGAATGTGTTTCTGTGCAATACATTGGTGAGTAACACGGATACTTGTGGGGGCCTTATCTCCGTATCCTTCTCTGGATCCACGAGTTCAAAGTCGCCAACTGGGGTTGGTGGTGTTTCCGCGGGCTGCGCAAGAAACGTTGGTCCTGTAAGCCACGACGTGTTCTGCAGTTGAGATGTGGGTACTGATCTGGTGGCGTGATCTGCGGGATTTTGATCTGTGGGCACGTGGTGCCATTGTTCTGGTTGGGTTGTACGCCCTAGGTCATCAGAGTATTTTTCTGTCACAAGCGCGTCTTCATAGTTCCTTTTGGTCTCGAGCTTCTCGTGGACCTGGAAGTGGTTCGGACTGGGTTTGAAGTGGGATGCACGACCGTTCTCCAACAAGTTCGTTCGTAGGGTGTCTACGTTGTCGGGTCCTCTTATCCTGTCTATGCATACTTCTCCCACTACCACCCATACTAGATCGAGCATTTGAGCGGTTGGGCCGTTGTGGTCCCCGTTTCGCTGTTCGCGGATCTTGTGTGCTCTCATGACGTCTCTGCCAAGTAGCAGCATGATCTGTGCGCCTTCGTCTAGTGGTGGGATATGATCAGCAATAGCTTTTAGATGGGGATGGTGTCGTGCCACGTCTGGTGTGGGGATCTCACTCCTATCTTCTGCCATGTGATTGCACTCGATGAGTGTGGGAAGGGGCATGTTTACTCTGCCATCTATTGAGCATATGGTGTAGCCATTCACTCTTCTCCCTGTAGTCTCCATTCGCCATGCGCACGTTCTAAGAGTGTAAGGAGAAGCACTGTCTTGAATATTGAACATGTCAAAGAATTCTTACCTGACCAGTGATCGGTTGCTCTGGTCGTCGATGATTGCATACATCCTTTTAGCTCTTTGGGGTTGTCCCTCTGGGTGCACTGCTACCAGACATATTTTAGAGCAAGATCTGACGTCGTTTCCTTCTCCGCATACTTCTGTGCATTTGGACGCTACCGATGTCGTGGGGGGTGTATCTCCCACTTCTTCCTCCCCGCCCTGCTTTGTCGAAGGGTTAGGGGCTTCGCTTGATTTGGGCTTCATAGCTTCCGGGTGTAAAGCGGCTTTGTGCCTGTCGCTATCGCACTCTGTGACATTTCATAACTTCCTTGCAGTCCTTGAATAAATGAGTTGTGGAAGCACAACATTTGAAACAAGCTCCCCATTCCCTGAGTAAGCTCTTTCGCTCCTCTATGGGTTTCATTCTGAATCCGATACACTCGTGGACTGAGATGGGTGTTCTGGAGTTCTTGTATCTCGCTGCTGACCTTTCGTTCCTCGGGTGGCTGGCACTGGATGTAGTCTGCGCCCCTAAGATGAAGCTGGGGTCGTTCCTCGTCCTTGCTGCTTCGCGAATGCAGCTCAAGAAAACTGAGAATGGGGGGTAGACGACTTGCTTCTCCCTTTTGTATTTGGAGCCTTGTGAAATCCACCTTTCTTGGAGGTTGAAGGGTAACTTCACCAGGATGGGTCTCACTCCACGAGCTGAGTCTAGGGCATTGAGACCTATTAAGGAATGGTCTTTCCTTGCGAACTCCAGTTCTTGCAGCAGGTCCCCGAGCTCTCGTAACTTCGAGTAGTTTATTTGTGATCTTGGGGAAGCTGTCGATTCTTTTGAAGAGCGAATCCTCGACTGCTTCGGGGCTGCCGTAGGACTCTTCTCGCCTTTCCCACACTAGGTCAAGACCTACTTGGGGTTGGTGCGCATTTGCCGCCCGAAGTCTCTTCGCGTGCTCCCTGGATTCGTTCCCCAGGAACTTGACTAACAGGTTGAGCTCTTCCCTTGCTGAGAAGTCCAAGCTGTTGATTGCGTCTTTGAACATGAACTTCCACGTCCGGTAGTTCTCAGGGCGGTCGTCGAAGCTGATGAGTCCTGCGTGCACCAGGTCACGCCGGATCATGTACTTGGCTATGTCTGTCAGGCCTGAGGCATCGGCGTGTTTGTCCCGTTCTGTGGCAGTTGCTGGGAGGGTCCTTGTGGTCACCTCTTCCTTTGCGTGGACGCGTGATGACTGCTGGTCGGCGTGAGGGGCTGTGTTTTCCCGTGTGGGTGTACCTGGATGGCGAGCCCGTAGTAGTGCATCCGTGTGCGCGCTGGCGTGTGGATCACTGTTGCGGCTGTGGCTATCCCAGGCAGCATGTACCATTGAAGGAACAGCGTCTTCTCCACGTGGACCTAGCAAGTCTTCGGTGTCTGTGGAGTCACTCCCTCCGTGTTGAGATGGTGCGCTGGTATTTACACTGAAGAGGCTCCTTACGTAGTCTTCAGTGCGTTGGGCTGGATCCTCTGAGGCTATCCGTCTGTACGGTTGCTCCCCGCCATCCTGTTGCACGGCTGCTTCTAGGACTTCAGCTTGGGCTATGGCGGCGGCGGCTTCCTTCTCTTGATTTAGTGCCTCTAGTTCCGCATCAAATTCGGCTTTCCTATGCGCAGTGGCTGCGGCGGTAGTCTGTTCCTCCTCTTCTATGCGCGCTCTTCCTGCTCTCATGGCTGCCTCTCTGCGACTATATTCGGCCCTGGCACGTGCGGCCTCTGCGGTGGCTCGCGCCTTGGTAGCGTTTGCGCTTGCGCTGGACGCGTTAGATTGCGCTGATCTTGCTGACCTTGATGAGTGCCTGGATGTGCTTGAGCGCTGCGATGCGGTCTCCAGGAGGAGCTCTTTTCTCTCGCTTTGGGCGTCTGCGATGGCGGTTCGCACGCGGCTATCACGTGTCAAGTCAGTATTGTGCTGTAAGTCCCTTTCATATAGGCTTTCACCGGTATTAGCCCTGGTGACGTAAGTGACGTATGTCTCTGACAGCCCTTGGTAGCATAAGTGGTCTATAATTGAGTTGCCTGCTCGAGCTGTTGTACAGGATTGCCAGCGGCGGCGACATTGCGTATCCCAAGTGTGGTAGTGTTCCAGGCCAACTCTAATTTAGCGCGGTGCGCTTCAATGTCAGTCTCATATTTTTCGCGGGCCTTTTGTGTCAGTGTGACTATCCGTTTGGGCCTTGCCTCTGCCTGCGCCTGTTGCAGTTGTGCAGCGGTCTCTGTGTCTGAGTGATCGCTTTCCTGCGTGATGTCTGGTGAGGCTTTGAGTTCTGCCATGCTGTAGGTGTGTGTAAGCCTTTTGCCAGTGAGTGTGGCGTGCGGTCTTTTACCTTGTCAGCGATGGGCGTCTGTCTCAGATGATGCCGAGCGGTGTCCTGCAGCGTGCAGCGTAGGAGTAGCTGTACTCACAGGTGTCCGGTGGCTCTGACCCATGTCCTGGCGGGTGTCCGGTAGCGTGGCCCTTGGTGGCGCTAGCCGTGGGGACGTGCGCAGGGGTAGGTGAGATGGTGGCTCCTCACTATGGGGCTGTGCAGGGGGTGAACTCAGACAGAGAAAAGCAGTGAGTTTTTGTGTAAGAAGCACTGTTTGTTTGCAAAGCTGCTGTGCAGTGTGGGCTGCTGCTAGTCTGTGAAGGCTGCAGGCTGTGTGCAGTTTGAGCTACTTGGCGCTTCTTTGTCTGCAAAGACTGCTCTGTTTTATCATGGAGTCTGGAGTAGCAGCTCCTGTAAGTGTCAGTAAGGCACACGATATCTTCTCACTATTCTGGAAGCCAGGGATTATGTGTAAGGTGATTTAGCTCAGATAGTGTCAACTCGGCCCTCTTTTCCAAGCACGACAAGGTCTGTTTCTTTTCTTTACTTTATTTGGGGAAAGTAGCATAAAATACATTCACTTGTGAAGAGATGTACGTATGAATAGTGTCTCTCTGTGTGTGCCTGGTAGTTAAGAGCAGGTGAGAAGATAATCCTACCATACAGGAGTTACAGCAGTGCTCACTCATCTAAGGTAATGGTGGAAAAGGAAGTGAGGGGCAAGGGTCACACTAAAATGGAGTGAGACCGCACTACTGTCAGCAAAAAGACAGGGGAGAAAATGGGAAAGTCCATTAACTGGAGGACTGGAGACGTTGCCAGAGCAACTAGGGGTGTGACAGCTTGGAAGGAAAAAAGCTACTTAATGTATCCATTCCATCTGCACTGGGAGTAAGCCGCAGGGAAAGTAAATCCATGTACAGCTAGCAAGCAGAACTGCCAAGGGAGAGGGGGGCTGAACAGAAGAGGCAGACAGTGGTATTCCTGTTCCATGACAATGCATCTTATTATTACAGTACTTCCTAAGGAAAACAATGAGTGAAAGCGCATTAACAACGTCAAGGACAGGAACAAATACGTTATGGGAGTGGCAGAAAGTATGCTAGGTGCAGGCAGAGGTTCCCATGCTGCAGGGAGCAGGGCTCATGCCCAGATTTATGTAGGTATCTGATGCTGAGCCTGCTTCCTCCTTAGCCAGGGTTAGGTTGGGTCCTGGTCCAGGAATGTGGCTTACACCTTGTCATGTCAGGAAAATGTATGTTCCCCTGTTCCCATGTTTTTTTATAATCCTGTATTTTAATGTTTTAAAGTGCATTTCTGTATCTCCAGTTCTGGAGGTCGCAGAGAGTTGATATTTGGCCAATGTGTGGAGTCACTGTAGGCATTAAAGAACATGCAAATTTCGACCCACTGAGCCCACCAGAATGGAACTTATTAATATGTGTAGATATTAAAGTGTATATGTATGGTATTTTGGATCTGCTCTGAAAATGCAGACTCCATCTGCTATGCTAATAGGTCATGAAGGGCAGCCGGATGTTTGAGCATAAGCACTGTGATCAAAAGTTAACTGCCCTGACTGTTTACACTAGGAACCAAGTACTAATCAACATACTCTGCCACTCTAATTGTTACCTGAGGGCAGAGAATCATCAAACTGGAGTGGTTTGTAAGTGTTATGTCTACACCTACAAACAATGAAGATCCTACCAGATACTTCATTTGGTAGACTGATCGTCGCCCCTAATTTAATTATGGGGCTACAGAAATAAGACCCTCAGAGTCCCAGTACACATGGGCTAACTAGCTGGAGGGCATGGGTTAATCTGTGTCTCCACGTTAGGGATTGGATACAGATAATTGTTCACCAATAGTCTGTATTCAATGTTAAGAATAGGGTTACACAGGTATATAAACTGTGTCAACCCTACAGTTTTTAGTTGTTCTTCTGATTCCACCTGGAATGTCACCGGATTGCTGGAGAATTGCTAGCTGATACTTCTCCATTCCCCAACCCTAAGTAAGTGTTACCTTCTTGTCTGTTAATTGTACTATATTGCTGTGTTCACCTTTTCAAGGAATAAATTATATTTTATAATATCTAAGCCTCGTTCAGTTCAACCCAGATATTTGGTGTTCATTATATCTTGTCATAAGCTACCCTGACAAGCTCTATAATTAACTGGTGGCAAGCGGTGGGATTGAACTGAACCTATATTACAGTGTTCTGCGGTACTCTGTCATATAGTGGGAACTCAAGAGTAGTCGAGTTCCTGGGACTAAAGATATTGAACACAGTAGTGCAACAGTTAACACAAGTTGTAACACCACCTCACTGCTGCGACCGTGAACCATGAGCGAGGCTGAAGGCTCATCCAACATGAGGACCCGAGCTCAGCTGAAGGACAAGTGCCGTGAATATGGACTGCCCTATGAGAACCAGGAGGTCGCAGACATGGTTGACGCAATCGGTGACTATGAAGCCCGGCTTGCAGAGCCTCAGGATACGGCTCAGCTTGCCCTTATACAGCCACCCAGAGATCAGGGAAGGAACCCAGTGCTGGGGCAGCGGAATCTCGGGGAGGGAACGAGTGCACCTCCCGGGAGCAGTACAACAGGAGGGGTACTGATTTCTGCGGCTACCAGTCCGTTCACCCCTGAAATGTTGGCACTGATTACTGCATGGGGAGACAGAGGGACACCGGAGGAGCGGCTGCAGTTTATTACTATGGCAGTGAACAGACCCGCTTATTGCCCCCCTGTCCAACCCAACAAAGATGAACTCAGACTGGATCAGCACAGTCTCTCCAAGTTCGTGGAAGGTACTGATCAGATCGACAGTTTTTTAAAGAACTTCGAAACACAGTGCCGGCGGTACAAAGTGCTTCCCCAGCATAGGGTTGCACGTTTGGACCCCTTACTGTCCGCCTTGGCTAAGCAGATGATGATGGCGCTTCCAAATGAGTATGCTGATGACTATGACCACCTGAAAGAACTGTTATTGTTTCAGTACGGTTTTACCCCTGAAGCCTACCGGGGTAAATTCCGGCAGGAAGAGAGGCAGCCCCAGGAGTCCTATGTTACCTACGTGACCCGCATGGCTTTGTACGGGATACGCTGGGTGGAGGGCTATGAGGCACGGACTTACCAACGCCTGCTGGACCTCATATTTCAGGAGCAGCTCATGCAGCAGTGCCCACCGGCGGTGAGGGCTTGGGTGTACGACAAGAAGCCCAAGACTTACCAGGAGGCGGCGAGGCTTGCAGACGACTATGTGGCCAGCCAAGCCCTGATGACCGTCAAAGCAGTAGCCAAGGCAGCGGTGGCGGTTGCACCGGCCAGAAAGTCTGCCAATACCGCCCAGAGGCCGCCTGCGGGCAGCAGTTCACCAAAGCCAGGGGAGCTGCGGCACGAGCGCCGGTGCTACAACTGCAACCGCCCTGGTCACATCAGACCAGATTGCCCGGAACCCCTGCGTTCCGGCGGACCCCATCAGGGGCAACGCACCCCAGCTGCGAAGCCGGTAGCCCGCGTGCGGGTGGCTTCCACCACAGACTCCGTACCGGTCAGGGAACCAACTCCCAGCGAGACGTCCCATGCAACACCTGTCCCGGTTTCATCGGTGCCTACAGCCAGGAGCGGAGAACATCTTAGCGCGGACCTGCAGCAGACGGACGGCCGGAGCAGACATCTCACCCCTGTCACAGTCGGTAACCGGCAAGCAGTCGGCTTGATGGATTCAGGAGCTGCAGTGACCCTGGTCTGACCTGATATGGTCCGGCCAGAGGAATTTCTCCCAAGCCCTGGGATACAGATCACTGTGGCCGACGGAGAGCCACGTTTCCTGCAAGTGGCCAGAATCTTTTTGGATTGGGGGAGGGCCAGGTTGTGCGGGAGGTGGGGATTTTACCCGGTTTGGATGCTGTTCTTCTTGGCAACGATCTGGGTCCGATGACCTGCACCTACGACCGAGTGCCCAAACCCGCTGCAGTGGCGGTGGTTACCCGGAGCCAGACAGCGGCAATGGCGGCGGTGCCAGTCCCCCAGCCTTTGGGACCAACGTTAGCGGAGGGCGCAGAGGAGCCCGGGGAGGTAAGCCAGGATCAGTTGCAACCACAGACTGACTTACTGTTTCCCCTCACCCTTCCCCATTCTCCGGACAATGACATGACTGGGGGGTGGCCAGAATTAGGAGCCCAGTTTAGGGAGGCAGTGAAGACAAACCCTACCCTGGCCGGCGTGAGACATCGGGCGTCCGAATCTCAGGCAGGGGTAGGCACTGAGCACTGCCTATGGGATAAGGGACTCCTGTATAGAGAAGAAGGGAACCCAGGGATAGAGGAGGGATTGACCGGTAAGCGACAGCTAGTAGTGCCCTAGGGGTACCGACAGCAACTGTTACGGGTAGCTCACTCTATTCCGTTAGCGGGACATCAGAGGGTCAACAGAACGCGAGCCCGGTTATTACAGCGTTACTACTGGCCGGGGGCATCTCGAGATGTGAGCACTTTCTGCCGCTCTTGTGATGCCTGCCAGCGAGTGGGTAAGGCGGGCGACTGTATGAAGGCCCCCCTGAAACCCCTACCGATAATAGGGGAACCCTTCCAGAAAGTAGCAATGGACCTTGTAGGACCCCTTATGATTCCTAGCAGGTCAGGGAAGCACTACATCCTCACGGTGGTGGATTTTGCCACTCGGTACCCTGAGGCGGTAGCTCTTGGCACCATAGATGCCAAGACAGTGGCAGCAGCTTTGCTGAACATTATTTCTAGGGTAGGTTTCCCTAGTGAGATCCTAACCGATCAGGGGTCGCAGTTCATGAGTGAACTGTTACATTATCTCTGGGATGCATGCGGTGTACAGCACCGGCGCACTACCCCTTACCATCCCCAGACAAACGGATTATGTGAGAGGGTTAACGGTACCTTGAAGCAGATGCTTCGGACCTTTATAGAGGCGGAGGGGAAAGACTGGGAGATTCATTTACAGCACTTGCTGTTTGCTTACCGAGAGGTACCGCATGAATCTACAGGCTTCTCCCCCTTTGAGCTACTATATGGCCGCAGGGTACGTGTACCTCTGGACCTATTCGGTGAGGGATGGGAAGGGGAGGCTACTGCTACTGATGCTTCAGTGATCCAGTATGTAGTAGATCTCCGAGACCGGTTAGAGATGCTCATGGGGGTGGCCCAGGACCACCTCAGGGCCACTCAGACCAAGCAAAAGCAATGGTATGACCGCAATGCCCGTAGCAGGGAATTCATCCCAGGACAGCAGGTGCTTGTTCTCAAACCCACTCGGGAGAACAAGTTGATGGCTGCCTGGTCGGGACCGTACCCGGTTATCCGAAAGGTGAATGAGTACAACTACGTTGTACAGGTAGAGCCTGAGAGGCATAAGAAATATCACGTCAATATGCTGAAAGAATACAGAGCACCGAGCATGGGAGCAGTAATGGCCATTTGTAGCCCACTGCTGGAAGATCCGGCGAGCAATGCTCTGCCTGATCTCCTAGGGGAGGCTAGGCAGGGAAACACTGTGGAGCAGGTAGAGATAGGGGCACAGTTGAGTGCTAGGCAGCAGATAAAAGCCAGGGACATACTAGCTAAGTTTAGGGCCCTCTTCACTGACATGCCAGGGACCACACATCTCACAAAACACCCAATGCACACAGGGGATCTGCAGCCTCTGCATAAGCATGCTTATAGTGTCAGCAGAGGTCAAAACCAGTATGGAAAGGGAGATAGAGGAGATGCTGACCCTAGGGGTAATTACTCCATCCCAGAGTCCTTTGGCAAGCCCGGTAGTTCTAGTCCCGAAGAAGGACAAGACCACCCGGTTTTGTGTGGACTACCGCTTGCTCAACGCTGGGACGGTGTCAGATGCCTACCCCATGCCCCGCATGGATGAGTTACTAGATGAACTCGCGGGGGCAAGGTACCTGACCACCATGGATTTGAGCAAAGGCTATTGGCAAATCCCACTGACCCTGGAGGCTAGGGAGAAGTCAGCATTCATCACTCCAAGTGGCCTCTATGATTTTTTGGTGATGCTATTTGGGATGAAGAATGCCCCGGCTACCTTCCAACGCCTGGTCAATAGGTTACTGGGAGGGATGCTGAGCTATTCCAGGGCTTACTTAGATGACATTGCTGTCTTTAGTAATTCCTAGGACTCCCACCTAGGACATGTAGCTGCGGTGCTGGATAGGATCAGGGAGGCTGGGCTTACCTTGAAACCCACTAAGTGTATGGTAGGGATGGCAGAGGTCCTGTACTTAGGGCACAGGGTGGGTGGAGGGCATCTCAAACCAGAGCCAGCTAAGGTAGAAGCCATAGTTCAGTGGCCTGTTCCAAAAACCAAGAAACAGGTCATGGCATTTTTGGGCACCGCAGGGTACTATAGGAAGTTTGTCCCACAGTACAGCGCCGTGGCCAAACCCCTGACTGATTTGACTAAGAAGCAACTGCCTGTGCTTATCACCTGGACTCCTGCCTGTGAGACTGCATTCCAGGCACTGAAAACTGCGCTTGCTGAGGCCCCTGTACTGGCTGCCCCAGACTATACCAAACATTTCCTCATACAAACAAAGGAAAAAGAAAAATAAAGTGCGCCAAATATAGATGTTACTGAAAATAGAGGCTGAAAATAATATAAGATAAATACAAAAAACATAAAACATGTGACATGAACCAGTCCGGAGCGTATAGGGTCTTGCTGAATAAGTAGGATAAATGTGTAAGAAAACCACAACCCAATTAGTACCGCAGCTTCTTAAAACAGGGAACCCAGTCCCTGATGATAACGTGACAGCAGAAAGAAAAAGGTTAGAAGCGCAGTCAAAAAGGGGTAGTGGTCAAACTAAACACCTTTATTTTAAATAGTGTCCTTAGGATCGCCATCCAGGACAACAGCAAAAATACAATAATAATATCAAAAACAATGTTTGAAATATATGATGTGCAAAAGAAGCTGTTTTGCAATAGCACTCGGGTCTCCAAGGGGTTAAAAGCGGGAGGTTCCCGGTGGAAAGTCAGAGTCTTGAAAACCGTGCACTGCCTGGGCAAATGTCGGTATAGAGGGGTACCCCATGGTTGAGCCAATACTCAATGTGCTCACCCTGTGTCCACTGCTGGTCCGTGGGGGTCCGATGACTCTCTCCAATCCCGCAGCTTACTCCGGTCATGCTGAACAGGTAAACGATACCGCACAGCCCTCCGGGTATCCAGGTCTGACGTCACTTCCGGCTATGACGCACAGACCCTTCCCGGTTGTGTCTGGGCTTTGTCCGACCACTCCGATCCTCCTCCACAATAGTAATGGCCGATAAACAGGCAAACAAGCCTAAAGCAGGTGCTGCTGCCTGGAGCCCAATTCGTGATGTTGCTATCTCAGCTCCCGCTTTTAACCCCTTGGAGGGCCTTTTTGTGTTGTTGTTCGAGGGCTAGTATTTTGTCGGTTAGTGCTTTCTGTACTTTTAACTTGGTTTTTTTCTTATGGGATGCTAGAGAGATTAGGTCTCCTCTGATTGTAGCTTTGCTGCAGAGACTGACCCTTTATTTATTTCAAAGAATGAGGCTAATTTTCGCTGAATTGATTCCACAACTTGTGGGTCATTGAGGAGGGAGTCATTAAGTTTCCATTTATACGAGGAGCTCTTAACAAAAGGTAGAGAGAGGGTCAATTCGACTGGGGCATGGTCAGACCATGTGATCGGGCCTATGTTGGAGTGGGAGGCCGCCTGGAGAACGTTTGTGGTGCCTAGCAAATAGTCGATCCGCGAGTAGGACTGATGTGGGGCCGAGAAGAACGTATAGTCCCTCTGGCCTACGTGCTGGGCCCTCCAGATGTCCATGAGGGAAAAGTTCTGTAAGATCTCTCTGAACTTTTTCGCCTTTTGCTGGGTCTGGGCTGTGTGTGTAGTGGAGGGCATGCTAGACTTGTCTTGGTCTGGTGAGAGGACCATATTAAGGTCTCTGATCAGTAGCAGGGAGTCGAGTATTGATTGATCTAAGGATTCTAGAAGGTCCTGTATGGAGCGTATCTGGTTTTCGTTGGGGGCGTGTGCGTTGATGATAGAGATGGGGTTTCCTGACAGGGAGCCCTGCAGAAGTAGGTATCGTCCCTTCGGGTCTCTAGTTATATTAGCGGGGACAAAGCGGACATTGTTTTTTTATCAGTATAGCGACTCCCCTTTTTTTAATTGGCGAGGAAGCATATAAAGGCCTGAGGGAAGGCCTGTTTGAACGTATTAGGGGGGTCGTTAGAGTTAAAGTGGGTTTCTTGAATACATATAATGTCGCCCTTGTTTTTTTTAAGTTCCTGTTGTACTAATTTGCGTTTTTTAACTGAGTTGAGGCCCTTAACATTGAGGGAGATAATTTTAATTGACAACATTATTTAGGGGGGTTGTTCCCAGATTTGAGAGGTCTGGGCCCCGTGTGTTTCCCATGACGGGGGAGGTCAGGTTCCTTATGGGGAGGAGAGAAGGTGGCTATGTTTCCCGCCTCATGATCCTTACTGATGTGAGAGATCGGGGAGAGGTGGGGGGGGGGGAGGGGGCTGGGAGGGGGAGGGGGGGAAGACACACATGCAGAGAAAGAGAAGCGGGCTTTCGGGGAGCCCAATAGTAAATTCCTTTGGCACCATTGTGTCAAGGAAAGGGGGATCAGAGCCCCTGGAGATCCTTCTGGGGCGCCAATCATGGGGCACTGCCAGGCTGGGAGGTCCGACACCCTCCCTATGTAGGTTAACTGGGGGGTCTGCCTGTGGCCGTGGAGAGGGGTATAACTCAGGAGAACGACGTACATTCCCAACGGTGGGACAATGTGGGGGTAGAGGGGTGGGGGATCGCTCGTAGGGCCCAGAAACTTTTGGACCCCTTGGAATTGGGGGTTGATATGGGGGGAGATGCCTGGGGGGGGAAGGACGGGGGAGAAAAAAGGGGGAGAGGGGGGGAGGAAGAGGGGAGGGGGGAAAGAGGGGTGGGGGGGGAGGGCGGTAGCTTGGAGGGGGGGGAGAGGGGAAGGGGAAGTGCGGGCTCGGGGAGTGGGCCTTGGTTTAGGGGCAACCTCGCGGCTTGGCCCTCTGTACAACTAAGGTTGGGCGTAGGGGGTCTCTGGTGGCATATGTATCTATAGAGGTGGGCTCCGATTGCCCTGTTAACCTTGGGGTGTGGGCGGTGTGGGGGATTGGGGGAGGGGGGCGAGGGGAGGGGGCAGGGGGAAGGGGGCGGAGGGAGGGGGGCGGGGGGAGGGTTTTCACGCCATTGGCATGGGTGGAGCACATTTTTTTTTTTTTTTTTTTTAACAATCTTTTTTCCTTTATTGGAGACAGATAAAAGTTGGTACATTCAGGGGTTACAATCAGTACAGTATTTAACAATCGGATAGGATTAAGTTGACTTGGTTGTGTTCTATGGAGACAGTCTCAATAAAGCTTTTTCTCAGTTTTATGTCAAAAAAGAGATGGGTAGGGGGAGACTCAGGTTGGGGGGGGATAGATGGGAACGACAAAAGATGGGTTGGGGGGGGCAAGTTTCGGGGAGGGTCGGAGGAGGAGGGGGGGGGAGGCGTTGGGGAGTTCCTCTCTTATTGTCAGTGCCGGGGGGTAAGTGAGGGGAGATGGGTTATTTTATGTAGTTGGGTCTAGTCTGGTGTCGAGATTCCTAGACTTATCCATGGTTCCCAGGTGTTGTGGAATTGTGGCATTTTTTGCCTGAGCATTGCTGTTAGCCTTTCCATGCTCATGACTAGGTTTATTCTGTTTACTACTGTCCTTCGTGAGGGTGCTTTCAGTTGTTTCCAGGCTGCTGCAACTGTACATCTCGCGGCCGTGAGTATGGCCGACATCAGTCTGGCCTCGGGGGCCGGGATGTCCTCCATTGGGCTGCCCAGCACGTATGTCAGAGGGTCCAGCGGGACCTCCAGGCCCAGGGTCTCGTCTAGCAAGCTCTGGATTCTAGTCCAGAATTTCTGGATTTCGGGGCATGTCCACCATATGTGGGCCATGTCCCCTTTCTGTCCACATCCCCTCCAGTCTTTTTTCCTTTATTGGAGACAGATAAAAGTTGGTACATTCAGGGGTTACAATCAGTACAGTATTTAACAATCGGATAGGATTAAGTTGACTTGGTTGTGTTCTATGGAGACAGTCTCAATAAAGCTTTTTCTCAGTTTTATGTCAAAAAAGAGATGGGTAGGGGGAGACTCAGGTTGGGGGGGGATAGATGGGAACGACAAAAGATGGGTTGGGGGGGCAAGTTTCAGGGAGGGTCGGAGGAGGGGGGGGGAGGCGTTGGGGAGTTCCTCTCTTATTGTCAGTGCCGGGGGGTAAGTGAGGGGAGATGGGTTATTTTATGTAGTTGGGTCTAGTCTGGTGTCGAGATTCCTAGACTTATCCATGGTTCCCAGGTGTTGTGGAATTGTGGCATTTTTTGCCTGAGCATTGCTGTTAGCCTTTCCATGCTCATGACTAGGTTTATTCTGTTTACTACTGTCCTTCGTGAGGGTGCTTTCAGTTGTTTCCAGGCTGCTGCAACTGTACATCTCGCGGCCGTGAGTATGGCCGACATCAGTCTGGCCTCGGGGGCCGGGATGTCCTCCATTGGGCTGCCCAGCACGTATGTCAGAGGGTCCAGCGGGACCTCCAGGCCCAGGGTCTCGTCTAGCAAGCTCTGGATTCTAGTCCAGAATTTCTGGATTTCGGGGCATGTCCACCATATGTGGGCCATGTCCCCTTTCTGTCCACATCCCCTCCAGCACAGGTCCGATGCGCCGGGGAAGATCTGGCTCAGTCTACTCGGGGTCAGGTACCATTGAAATAGTATTTTGTATATGTTTTCTTTTGTTACTGTGCAGATTGAAGTTTTGGGGGCTGCCTCCCAGATGTCCTCCCACTCCTCGAGGTCTAGGGGTACGCCCAGGTCTATACACCATTTTTGCATATAGGCATGTGTGGGCGAGGGGAGGGAATTTTCGATTATTCTGTAAATTGACGTAATTAGTCCCTTCTGGTATTCTCTCACTTGGCAGAGGGACTCAAATTTGGTTATGGGGGGGAATTTTGAGGACGCGGACAGAGCTCTGAGAAAGTGTCGTAGCTGTAGGAATGCAAAAATGGGGAGGTGGGGGGGCCGCTAATTTGTTTTTGAGCTCCTGGAAGGACAGAGCTTCATTATTCTCCAGCAGATCCGCTACCGTGCTAATATGAAGGTCCTGAAATAGACCGATTTGGGCTTGGGTGCATCCCGGAGGGAATTCAGGGTTCCCAAGTATGGGGGTGAGTTGGGAGGGGGGAGAAGTTAGGCCATATTTCCCTCTGTTTTTGGACCAGATAGACCTCGTGCATTTCATTGCTCCTAACTCAAATTTCCGGGGAGGTTTTCCTTTATATTCTGGGGACCATAGCAATATAGGGAGGGGGAGAGGGGATATATAGCTAGCCTCCATTTCTAACCAGCAGGTTGTACTCGGGGGGCTGTTCCAGACTACTGCTTGTCTGAGCTGGGTCGCGTGGTAATATCTGACCACATCTGGTACCCCTAGTCCACCCCTCGTTTTAGCTGCTAAGAGCACTGACCTCGGGACTCGGGGTTTCCGATACTTCCATATAAATTGCATTATTTGCTTTTGAATATCCTTTAGGTCGGCTAACGGTATTGGGATTGGGAGGGTTTGGAAATAGTATAACAGTCGGGGAAGGATATTCATTTTAGCGGAGACGATTCTGCCGAACCAGGAGATCTGGTATGTATTCCATGTCTCTAGGTCTCTCTTGATTTGACTAAATAGGGGGGGATAGTTTGTTTTATATAGCATGGAGTACTTTTTAGTGATTTTTATTCCTAGGTATTTTATATGGGACAAGTTCCATCTATATTTGTAGTTTGATTGGAGAAGTTTCCATGTGGCTTCGGGGAGGGATATATTCAGTGCCTCAGATTTGTCCCTGTTTATCTTGTAGTCTGAGGCCTGACTAAATTCATCTAATAATTTGTGGAGATTGGGCAGGGAGATATGTGGGTTAGCTAGGGTCAGAATGACGTCGTCCGCGAAAAGGGATATTTTGTAGTTTTTGTCAGCTATAGTTACGCCAGAGGTTCTATTGATATTGCGAATAGCAAGGGGGATAGGGGGCAGCCCTGTCTGGTTCCGTTTCTAATGTGGATCGGACTGGATTGTCCTCCTGGTAATTATAAGTATGCCGTGGGGTTCTGGTAGAGTGCTCTGACCCCCTCTAGAAACGGGCCTGAGAAGCCGAATTTGAGCAGAGTTTTGTCTAGGAAGGTCCATTTGGTCCGATCAAAGGCCTTCTCGGCGTCTAGACTGAGGATCATGGCTTGAAGTTTGTTGAGATGCACGTGGTCAATGATATTAATAATCTTGCGGGTGTTGTCAGAGGCCTGTATTCCTGACACAAATCCCACTTGGTCTATATGAATTAGTCTGGGGAGAATAGGGTTTAACCGGTTTGCTAGGATCTTGCTAAAGAGTTTCAGGTCTGTGTTAAGCAGGGAGATTGGTCTGTAGCTACCGCATTGCAGCGGGTCCCTTCCTTCCTTGTGTATAATTGCTAGGTTGGCAGCTGTAATTGTGCCTGGGATCGGGGCTCCTTCTAGGAAAGAGTTGAACATATCGAGTAGAAAGGGGGAGAGCGGCATGCTAAATTTTTTATAATAGGCGTTTGAGAAACCGTCTGGACCAGGGGTTTTGGCTATCTTAAGGGTGCTTATGGCTTGTGCCAATTCCTCCTGGGTGATCTTACCATTTAGGGCTTTGAGTTCCTCTTCCGTGAGAGATGGTAGATTACATCTTGCTAAAAATTGCGAGATATAGTCTACGTCTACTGGGTCTTGGTTGGGGGGGTGGAGATTGTAGAGATCTGTATAATATTTTGCAAATTCTTGGGCTATTTCTTTTCCGATGTAAGTGGTGTGGCCTCCTTTAGTGTGGATTCTAGTAATTTGGCCCCTTGTTTTTATGCCCCGAAGTTTTGATGCTAATAATTTATCAGCTTTGTTGCCTTTGTCATAAAACTTCTGGTTGGACCATTTAAGTTTTCTCTCCACCTCCTCTAATTGGGATTGTCTTAGTTCGGTCCTAGTTTTTTCAAGTATTCTGAGTAGTTTCTTGGAGGGTGACTTTTTATGCTGGTGTTCCAAGGTAGTTATTTTTTCAGTTAGCTCTTTTTGCATTTTTAGTTTCTGCTTTTTTTTATAAGATGCTAGGGAGATTAGATCCCCTCTGATTTGAGCTTTGTGGGCTTCCCACAGTGTTGACGCTAGGGGGACTGACCCTTTGTTTTGTTCAAAGAACATATTTAGTTTGTGTCGAATCGTATCTACTGTTTGGGGGTCGTTCAGTAAGGTATCATTAAGTTTCCAATTATAGGAGGTGTGTTTCACAAACGGGAGAGTTAGGGTCAAATCTATCGGGGCATGGTCAGACCACGTTATTGGTCCTATATTGGAGTGGGAGGACGCCTGGAGGACATTTGTGGAACCTACGAAATAGTCGATCCGCGAGTATGATTGGTGCGGGGCCGAGAAGAACGTATAGTCCCTCTGGCCGACGTGCTGGGCCCTCCAAATATCTGTGAGGGAGAAACTTTTTAAGACCTCTCTAAGTTTTGTCGCTTTTTGTTGGGTCTGGGCTACATATTGGGTGGACGGTTGGGTGGTTCTATCCTGATCGGGGGATAGGGCCATGTTGAAATCGCCAACTATGAGCAACGAAGCTAGAGCTGATTGATCAAGGGAGTCTAGCAGGACCTGGATAAATTGAACTTGATTTTCGTTTGGGGCGTATATATTTATTATAGAAATAGGGTTTCCAGAGAGGGAACCTTGAATGTGCAGGTATCGGCCATCTGGATCTCTGTTAATCTTGGAGAGGGCAAATGAAACACTGTTCCTTATTAGAATGGCTACTCCTCTTTTTTTAACCTGGGAGGAGGCGTAGTAGGCCTGGGGAAAGGTCTGCTTGAATGTGTTTGGGGGATCATTAGAGTTGAAATGTGTCTCTTGTAAGCATATGATATCGCTCCGGAGTTTTTTAAGTTCCTGGAGTGCTAACTTACGTTTTTTAGTTGAGTTCAGTCCTTTAACATTTAGGGAAGTGATTTTAATTGATGACATTATTGTGGGGTCGTGCTTCCAGGATTGAGAGGCCTGGACCCCGTATTTATCCCATGACGGGGGTTGGTTTGTTTATTATTGGGGGGGGGGTTGGTTGGGGCGCAGCTTGGTTCGTGAGTCATTGTGTCCTGAGGAGCTCGGGGGGGGGTTGGGTGGGAGGGAGTTGGACGGGGGGAGGAAAGGGGGAAGGGGGGGGCACACAAGAGGAAAGTAAGAAGTGGGCTTTCTGAGGGCCCATTTGTTTTTCCCTGTGGCACCTTCGTGTCCAGGGGTTGAGGGGGGAGTCCCCGGGAGATCTTTCCGTGACGTCGGTCGTGGTAGACTTCCAGGATTGGAGGTCCGGCACCCTCCACTTAAAGATTGGCAGGTGGGGGTGAGGAGGGGGGGGGAAGGGGGGTATTGAGGTTGGGTATAGCCTTGGGAAGAGATTTGTGTTCTCTAGTTTGAGGAGCTTTGTGGAGGTGGGGGGGGGGGAGGACAGGGAAGGGTGGGGGAGGTGAGACGGTTGGGGGGGAGGGAGGGGGAGGGTGGGGGGAAAGTGGGGTGGGGGGTGTGAGGGGGGGGGGAGGGGAAGGAGAAGGGTGGGGCAGGGGAATGGGACGTTAGGGTGCAGGGAAGATCAGGGATATCTCCCATGATTTCCTCGCAGTTCCCTTCGTAATGATATGTCCTTTATAGGTTTGCATTACTAGGCACCTGTGTTTAAAGTGCTTATCAGACGCCTGTTTCACTCTGTCTTAGCCATTGCCACGATGGAGTGAGATTTCGGGTACCAAGCGCGTGTGTAGGTTTTCTACTGTGCTTTATCTGGGCAGGGGGGGGGGAGGGACAGGGGGGGGGTAGGGTATATGCGTGGAGGGAAGGGGGAGGGGAGGGGGTGGGATAACGGGGGGGGGAGTGGGGGGGAGAGGGGGAGAAGGGAGGGGGGAGAGGATGTGGAGTAGGCGGGCTGGGTGGGGAATGGTGGGGGGGAGGGGAGTGAGGGGTTGGAAAGGGGGGAGAAGATAGCTTTGGGTTTAATGATCCGTCTTATTACATCAACACTTTTCATTGCAGTACAATATACAGATTACTGGATTACATTGTTAGGCAAAGGCATAAGAAAAAAGGAAAATCCCAGCAGTGTGTATCTCCAGACATTCATTCCCTCGTTATTCCTCTTGGTAAGCTAGGGGAGATCATGGGTACCTTTAATGAGAGCGGTTCTCTTTTCGGTGTGTTAGTCGGGGGGGGGGGGCAGGAGGTTGAGGGAAGGGGGATGGGAGGTTGGGGCGGAGGGGGGGGGTGTGTGAGGGGGGAAGGGGGGGGCGGGGTGGGGGGGGGGAGGGGAGGGGGTGGGGAAAGGGGGGGCGGGGTAGGGGGGGGAGGGGAGGGGGTGGGGTAGGGGGGGGGGAGTGGAGGGAGGGGGGAAAGGCTGTGAAGTAGGCAGGCTGGGTGGGGGGTGATGGGGGGTAGTGGGGAAGAGGAGGAGTGTGGGGGGGGAGGGGGAGAAGGGAGGGGGGGAGAGGATGTGGAGTAGGCGGGCTGGGTGGGGGGTAGTGGGGGGGAGGGGTTGGAGGGGGGGGGAGGAGAGAGCTTGGGGTTTAGTGACCTGTTCCATTTCATCTACACATTTCACTGCAGTGCACTATACAGACTAATGGGTTACATTGCTAGACACAGGTAAGCGCAGAAAGGAAAATCACAACCATGTTTATCTCCAGACTCTCATTCCCTCGTTATTTCTCTTTTTTTGTCAGAGAGGAACTTCAATCTCACAATATTTGAGAAATACATTTTGACCGGTATGGGTGTGCATATGCTGTATTTAAGAGCCCGTTGCTCTGAATGCTTATCCTGATAGGGGAACCGGGGGGAGTGGGAGGGGGGGGGGGGAAAGGCAAGGAAGGGGGGTAGGTGGGGGGGGGGAGCTGGCTTATCTCTCTAGGCGTAGGTAAATTTTTCAACTTATGGGAAATCTTTTTGGCCGTTTGTGAGTGCTGTAAACCCTTGTTATGAGTGTTTATTACTCATTCTTTAACCAACTGTGGGTCTTTGTCGCCCATTACTAGGCATTATATCGGTTGTGAATTCTGTTCTTTCAGGGGGCGGGGGGGAGGGGGCAAGGGGAGACATCTGGACACACATTTGGGTTTGCATATCACGTTGTTAAGGCATCTCCTATATGCGGCAGTTCGCGACCCCATGAGGGGTTAATTGAGTTCTTGCCATTGATCGGGGCCTCAGCAGTTCTAGGGTCCCAGGTGTATCGGGGGGGGACGGACAGGGGGGGGAGGGGCGCTTGGGTGAACATCCATGGTACCTTTAGGGGTTGTCGGGGGGTGGGTGGGGGGGAGGAGGTGAGGGTGTTATTTTCATACGACCTGTCTCTTGGTGGTTTCAGCTTGGGAGGGAGGAGAGGGGGAGGATTCCCTTGCCCAAAAGGAGTTCAGGGGGCCGGCGGCCCTGTCCACGCGGGCGCCTCGGTGCTGGGTCTCCTGGCTTTCGGGATGAATGGCCGGGGGGGAGAAATAGTATGAGGGGGGGAGGTAGGGGGGGGGCTTCTTTTTTTTTTTTTTTTTTTTCCCCCCTCCTTTCCCCCCCCCCTCCTTTCCCCCCCCCCTCCTTTCCCCCCCCCCCCTCGGTGGAATTGCGCCATTGCGCACGTGCGGGCCTTGTCGTCCTGATCTTGGGACTCGTTCCTCGGAGCTGATGACGTTTGCGACTTCTCCCCGTCCCATGGTGGGCCCGTTGGCGGATGAATCTACTTTGCTATCTCAGCGGAGATAGGCCCGTCATCTGCTGGCTTGTGCTGGGGCTCCGGACGGCTCGGCTCGGGGCGGGCAAGGTAAGGATAGGGGAGGGGGGGGAGTGAGGGGTGGGGGGGAGGGCAATAGGGAGTGGGGGGAAGGGGAGGCTTGGGGGGGGGAGAGTGGGGGAGGGGGGGGGGAGAGTGGGGGGGGGCGGGGGGTACTGGGTTCTAGGGGGGGAGGGGGATGGGGGAAATTCCCGGTGCTTGTGGTAAGGAGGGTTGAGAGAGGGTAGTGCTGGAGGGATAGACTAAGTGGGGCGAGAGGTCAGTGTGGTATGGAGGTTTGGTTGAAGCACGCGGGTCAGCCATCTTGTTCTTGCGAGGCAGGCTTTGTTGCTCCCTGGGTCTTTTGGCTGGCGATTCGTTCCGACGCTCTTGGTGTTTCCGCCGGGTCTGCTCGTAGTGCTCTGGGGGGGCTTCTCTCTCTCTCCCCGTCTCTTCGGCTGGGGACTCCTATCGCCTCGAGGAACTCCTTGATGTCGTCAGGATCGGTGATGGTGAAGAACCGCCCGTTCCTCGGGACAACGAGCTTGAAGGGGAAGCCCCAGCGGTAGGGGATTCCGCGATCCCTGAGAATTGCCGTGAGGGGTTTCATCCCTTGTCTTTTCAGGACGGTCCATCTGGAGAGGTCGTTGAATACTTGAATCGTGTAAGTATCCATTTTGATGCCGCCGTCCCTTCTCGCAGCTGCAGAGATCTTTTCTTTCGCCGTGTATGTGTGGAACTTCATAATGACATCCCTTGGGCGCTTTGGGTCTGGATTTAGGGCCAAGGGCTCTGTGCGCCCTGTCGAGTTGGAGCTCGTGTTCTGTGAGGTCAGGTACCAGCTTTAAGAAGACGTTTTTGAGGTAAGTTGGTAGTGATTCTGGGGGGACCGTCTCGGGGATACCTCTGAACCGCAGGTTCTGCCTGCTGTCCCTATTTTCGTGGTCTTCAATGGTGGATTTTAGCTCGGCAATTTCGTGGCCCATTCGCGCCATGTCATCCTCCAAGTTTGAGTGGGAGTCTGCTATCGTTGCCATTTTCGCCTCCACTTCGTCTGCCCGTGAGTTCAATTTATTCACATCCTCTCTAATGTCCCTTAAAACCTTCTCGAGGTCTTGAGTGAAACCTTTCCGCATTCTGAGGAGTAGGGCTTCAAAGAAAGCCGGGTTGAGCTCTTGCTGTTGTGCAGGACTGTGCTGGGGCATATCGGCCGCCTCCGCGGCGTCCTCGTGTTCTTCGTCGCCATCTTGGATGCTTGCTGCCAGCTCCATCTGTCTCTGTGCTGGGTGGAAGAACTTAGTTACGGGGTTCTGCGATTTCCTTTGGTTCCTCCCCGTCATGCCTGGGTACCTTAGGGAGGCTGTTAAACACTTTTGGGGGAAATTCGTTCGGTTTGGAGTGCTGTTCTAATAGCGTTCTGGGGAGGGTGTCGGGAGTTCTCCTTTTACCCGTCCATTCACGGAGGATGGTGGGTTGTGGCACTCTGAGGCTCAGGCAGTAGGGCCAAATTTTTGGCAATTGGGACAGGCAGCCTTGTACCCCTTTAAGGGGAGATATTCCTTTAAGATGGCCGCTTCCTCCTCTGCAGCTACGTGGTGGGACCAGCAGTACCTTCAGTGAGAGGGTACTCTCCCTGTGCTCTCCCCTGCCGGGATCGCCTGATGGGGTGTGGAGGTAAATTTATTGATTGTCTCGGGGGGGGGGGCACGCGGGGACCGCAGCAGAGCGATGCTGCTCAGGCTTCCTCGTGCGGCTATGGGAGGCTGCCGCAGACGCGCCTCAGTCACCGCTCACGGGGGGAGGGGGGTTTCCCCGAACACCACAGGGAGATCGGACACCGCGGGACACCCGGAGCTTAGCTCCACCGCCCCTCCTACCTCCCGCTCCGCTTCTCCCGACGGCTCCTCCGATTTTGTGTGTGGGGCAGGGGGAGACTTCCACCGGGGGTCGGGGCTCCGAGGAGGCCTCTCAGAGCGCCGGCAAGCCCACTCCAAATGTCAGGAAAAGGTGAGTCCTGTGCGCAGCTAGTCTTTGGGGTTCTGGGCTGTGAGGTTTGGGGGGGGATTTGTTTATTTTAATGCTGTATCTTAGTTTATTCGTTGGAGGGGCCCTGGAGCAAGTCTCTCAGGCAGCCATTCCTCGTGACGTCACAGGAAGTCCGGTGGAGCACATTTTTGACAGTTCACAATTGATTTTGGGCTGGTTCAGGTAGTTCCAGAGAGAGTGAAAATCTATCATGGAAGTCCTGGGATATCCGGTTTGTCAGCGTGTGGATGTGGTGGGGGGAGGAGGGCGGGTGAGGGGGGGGGGGCGGGTGAGGGGGAAGGGCGTGATGGGGGGGTGGGGGGGGACTCAGGGGGATCCGTCTTTTATGAGCGTATAGTGTTTTTTTTTTTTTTCCATCACCTTCGTAGCAACTCCCAGTTACAACAGGTTATCTATACAGCATATTGGACTGTGGTTAAGCACAGGAAGTCCCGGAGGGCGCGTGTTTTTGCCGTTGTGAGCTGACAGTGTTCTTGTCACTGGAGGGTGAGAGGGGGAAGGAGGGGAGAGGGGGGGAGAGGGGGGGGAGAAGGGGTCTTGGTGGGGGGGGGGTTCAGGGGGCATTTGGCATTTATGGAGATGTAGTACATTTTCAACACAGTGAAATCATAGCTTATTTACATCATCCATTTGATTGTTGTTTGGCTCTGGGCGCGCCCAATTCTGTTTAGACAGACTTGCAGTGCCCTTGTAGTCTATGTGTGGGGGGGAGGAGAGGGGGCGGAGGGGGGGAGGGGGGGAAGTTGTTGTGCGGATCCGGGGAGCGGGTCTTTGTGTGGGGGCGATCTCGTAGCTTGATTCTCTGTACACCTAAGGGTGGGCATATAGGTCTATAGAGGTGGGTTCAGATTGCCCTGCTAACCTTGGAGTGTGGGCGGTATGGGGGATTGGGGGAGGGGGGGCAGAGGGGGGGTCACGACATTGGCGTGGGAGGAGCATATTTTCGACATTTCACAAATGATTTTGGACTGGTTCAGGTAGGTCTGGAAGGAGTGAAACGCTATCATGTTAGTCCTGGGATACCCTGTTTGTCAGCGTGCGGGTGTGGTGGGAGTGGGGAGGGCGGGTGAGGGAGGATGAGGGAGGGGGGGGGCGGGTGAGGGGGGGGACTCAGGGGGGGTCCGACATTTATGAGCGTATGGTGCTTTTTCATCACCTTCATAGCGGTTCCTATTTACCACAGGTTATCTATACAACATATTGACCTGTGGTTATCCACAGGACGTTTCAACACATTAATATCATCTAACGATTTCCACAGCTTATTTACACCTTATAATCAGCTACTGTTCGGCGCAGGTGGGCGCTGGGGGCGCAAAATTCTGCCTCGACAGACTTGCAGTAGCCTTGCAGCCGACGTGTGGGAGGGAGAGAAGAGGGGGAGGGGGGGGAAGAGAGTGGGGGGGAAGGGGGCAGAGGGGGGAGGAGAGGGGGGGAAAGGGGGGGAGGGGGGAGGGAAAGAGTGGGGAGGGGAGGGGGCAGAGGGGGGGAGGGGGGAAGAGGGGGGGGAAGGGGGAGTGGGGGGAGGGGGGAAGAGGGGGGGGAAGGGGGAGGGGGGAATAAGGGAGGGGGGAGGGGAACTGGGGGGGAGAGGAGGACTGGGAGGAAAGAGGGAGGGGGAGGGGGAATGGTGGTGAGGGATCGCTGGTACATAACCTTAGAGAGATGCAACAGTTTATATTCCCTTAACTTGAAACTGAGGTTCAGCGCAAAGCGCCCCTGAGAGGCGTATAGGTCCACGGTGGCCATCTTTGTTTACCTCTGAAGTCCGGGTATACGGGGGACATTGGGGGAGGGGGGGGGGAAGGGGGGAAGGGACTAGCGTTGGCTGAAGTGGTACTCATTTAGAGGATGATGTCACCCCTTTTTGGACGAGGAAGCTACAGGGAGAGGAGGATGCCGGTGAGAGGGAAGGGGGAGAGAGGGGACATACTCGTGGTGGCTTAGCATTGGGGAAGATGCAACGCTTTATCTGTAGTTTGTAGGTGTCTTCCTTCTGTGGGGGGGGAGTTCGGTCTTAGAGCACAGAGGGGGGGGTACACAGAGAATACAGCCAAGCTTGCAGTATTGGATATTTACATTGCATTTGGGGCAGGCTCGGAGCAGGGTATGGGGGGGGAGGCATTGAACCAGGCCCAGGGGCAAAAAGGGAGGTGGTTGGGGAGGGAAAAAGGGGGGGGGTAGCTTAGCTTATATGACCTTTCACCGGGGGCTGGTGGTGGGGGGAGACAGCCGTCTACCCGGAGTTTTCCGGGTTTGCGCCGCTGCGTATAGTCCTAGAGTTCTGGAGCTGCTCTGTCCCGGCTGTTGAGGATCGGGAAGTTGGGCTCTCCGGGGGGGGGGGGGGAGGCCCCTCGTTTTGGGCAGTCCCGTGTCTCTGGTCCTTTAAGGCCCCCCCTTCCCCCGGGGAACCGGGTCCGTCAATCGGCGTGACTGCCATCTGCTGGTCCCGGTCTATCCCTGCGGAAGGAAGGAGAGACCCTCGGCGCCGTGTCTCGTCACTTGCTCCTCGGGGATGGCTCGACTGCGCTGAGGGATGGGCGTCATCTGAAGCGTGGTGGTAGCAGATGCGAGGGGGAAATACGGAGAAAGGTAAGGAGGGGGGGGAGGGGGGGGGAAATGTGCTCGAGGCCGTTCGGGGAGGTGACCTCCTGCTGGATAGGGGGGATGGAGGGGAGGGGGGGGAGAGGAGAGGGGGGGGGAGAGGAGGGGAAGGGTAGAGGGAGGGGGGTGTAAGGGGGGAGTCGAGTAGATCCAGCTGGGTCGTCTCTTTAATGGCTCAGGGAATATTGCAGGAGGGAATTAGTGCGGATGGGTGGGATATCTGGTGAGGAGGGAGCCCGGCGGGGGCGTAGGGGCGATAGGGCTGATCAGGGCACAGTTGTGGGATGTTATTCTCAGTGGACCCTTTGGTTAGCGAGTCTTTCTGAGGCTCGTGGAGTTTTGGCAGGCTCGGAGCGTGCTGCCCGGGGGGTGCGTTCTTCTCCTCGTGGGGGGGGGGGGGGGGTGATGCCGATGGCTTTTAGAAAGTCATTGGTGTCCTCCGGATCTGAGAAAGTGAAGAATCTTCCATTCCTTGGGACTATCAGTTTAAAGGGGAAGCCCCAACGGTAGGAGACTCCCCGGTCCCGAAGGAGAGCCGTTAGAGGCTTCATCTCCATTCTCTTCATGACCGTGGACCTAGATAAGTCGCTGTATATCTGGACTGTGTGGTCGTCCATCTTGACGTCTCCCGCTCTTCTCACGGCCGCTGAGAGCTTTTCTTTCGCGGTGTAGATGTGGAATCTCACGATCACGTCCCTTGGGCGATTAGGGTCAGGAGATTTAGGACCGAGGGCTCTGTGTGCCCTGTCAAGCTGGAGCTCATGTTCGGTTAACTCGGGGACAAGGTTTAGGAAGAGCTTTTGAAGATATGGCTGGATGGCTTCTGGCGGGACGTATTCAGGGATTCCTCTGAATCGTAGGTTCTGCCTACGGTCCCGATTTTCGTGGTCCTCGATGGTGTTCTTGAGGGCAGCAATCTCATGCCCCATTCTTGCCATATCATCCTCCGTGTTGGAGTGGGCTATTGAGATGGTATTAATTTGTGCTTCCACTGCCTCTGTTCTTGTAGTTAGGGTGCTCAGATCCCACGCAATGATTGGCTGCTGAGTTTTGTGAATTGTCTAAGGACACTAAATATATTTTGACATGGCTCACTTTCCTTCCCGAGCCAAGCTGAAGCAGGCCACCCTAGCGGTGAGTCGCGGTTACGTTCTTAAGGGGAGATATTGCCGGGCTAATCTGCATACATGTGTCCGCAAACCATGCCCGATTGTCGGACACATTTACCGGAGAACCGGTAACTTTGGTCCCTGACCTGGTATGCACAGCCTGACAACAGTTTCTCCGCAAAATCCCCCTTAAAACTCATGCACACAAAATCCTTGCTTGATTACATGCCCGGAAAGGGGAAAAACTCAAAAAATACCTTTTTCTACAGTTTGGCCAGTGGATTGCTGCCCAAATACACAATGTGGCATGTTACTGGACCCAAGAGCTAACCCTCTTGGCCCATTACACACCGATCAGGGGTAACCAGGTGGGCTTGACCTTTATTGTATAGCCTGGCTACCCCCTCACCGTCACACAAATCTCTTTCTACTTCGAAAGTTGCCATTATCAAACATACCCATCCACAACGTGTGTAGTGCAAAGTACCAGTACCAGCCCCTGTTGCCAGGGTGTGTTTCTCTAATAAAGCAATCAATAATGCTTAGGTTATGGTGAATTGAATTCTTCCAGCCTTTTTGTGGGTTTTCTAGAATTTGGTACTTTGTAACAATATACTCATAGATGTCAGATAGAGTTCAACTTTTATCTCTACTGTCTTCAATGGCTTTCTAATAAGCCAAGTTGCGCTATTTTCGGGTGTGTCTGCGTCCCCTTTTCGGGTGCTTCTGCCTGCGATGAGATGAGGGTTATGTGGCGCGAGTTGGAAGAGTTAGGGTGGAGTGACATTTGCTTATCAGTGCAGGTCTGTGTATTAAGGAATACTGTATGCGGTCTGCGTTACTTTTCTTGATGGCGAGTTTTTTAGCGCAAAATACTAGCTCAGCGTGCACCAATTTCTAAATCAGTAGAAATGCCCATGATAAATATTTGTCGTTTCAGGCAAAAAAAATAAAATTCTATTTTTTACACAACTGTGTCAGTGCAAACGTAACATGGACCCAGTGTATTTAACCCATTCTTTCCCATTCAGAGGAGCTGAGACACTCTGTGCATAGTCTATAGAATCACTGAAGCAGATTTTCCACTGAAGTTTATCTGTGACCACCACCCACAACCGGACAGGGCTGTCCACTATCAGCACTTTGTTTTGTCATTTATAAAATAATGTCTTTTTTTTTTTTAATGTTAATATGGTAATTTAATGTTTTTTATTATTGGTCATATTCTTTATTTTGTTAGGATTTTGTGGTACAATTGACTACATACTAACATTCTAAAAAGCCTTAATTGTTTATATTATTTATTAACTCCGCCGTCTTCCTGTGACTTGTAGGAATATTTCAAGGTTTCCTTACATAATACCTGTGTAGTTACTCAGTGACTTGTCTCTAAATCTCCGTAATTATATTGTTTAGCACAGTGGCCCATATTTACTAAGCAATGTTCTACCATTAGTCCCCTTCCAGTGCTGGCAAACACCTTACAGCACATTGACTTGAATAGGAAGAGGCCTTATATCAGAAGGCTGCTTAGCAAATATGGAACAATACGTTTTACTGAAAACACATTGTGCATCTCATGTCCTTGTATGTGCACCATTAAACATTCAGGAGATATATATATATATTTAGTCACAAATACAGACATAACATAAGGCAGAGTGAAATATTTTATTATTCTGAGCATCCAGAAAGACAATTCTATAGAAAACCGATATGAAAAGGAATATTTGCAGCTTTATTAAATGCAGAGCGGGATCAAAGTTTTTTGTAGGGTAAATATCATGCTAACGCCTCCCCTCCTTAGGACAATGCATGTTTAGCAGGACTGTCAGTCACCGCTGAGAAGAGCAAAGTCACACCCAGAATGCATAGCCTGCCGAGACCGGAGACTGCGTGTCGCTGCTATCTTCCCAGCACAGGATTAAGTGGGAACAGGAGGCAGGTGAGAACCAAAAGCTAAAGGAGATAGAAGAAAATGAGACTTCTCTACAGGATGTGAAAAGTTCAGTCCGCACTCTGGCTCTTTAATACTGGAATGTTGATTCCTCTCTGTTCTTTTGCTGCTCTCGTGATTCGAGGTGTCTTCCCCCACCTCCAAAAGTGGATTCCACCGGAAGGCTCCGACGGCGATACCAAATGTCAACAAGAAAGAAGAAACACAAAAGCGCACCAAGATAAGAGATGTAAAATGTATTTCCAATAAATAAAAATAGTAATCACTTACACGAGTAAAATCTTTAATAATCCCCGATCGTAACGATAACTTCAGTGGTAGGGCATCACATACGGTATGCAGGGGCAATCACAGTCCTTAGAGATCAGTCCCGCGCGCTGGGGCTGTCTCCGTTATGCTTCCTATCCTCCACGTGTATGAGCGTGGTGAGAAGCGTAGCGCGCATGCGCAGGAATTGAAGCCCTCTGCTAGTGTCCTTAGGATGCCTGTCCGTTTAGGTAACGTTAAAAACGATCGGAAACGATCACAAACAATACACTTGAATGTGTACTAGCAATTGCATGAATAACAGTCAGCCACAATAGTCGCGACGCGTTTCGTTTACCAAAGTAAACTTCAGGCGATATCTGGGGCACCTGTTTAGGGGTCCTTTATAGGTCTAAGGTGAATCGTCATTGGTTTAAACTCAATGACTACGCAGCCAATCAGGCTTGTTTATCAGAGGGGCGGATTGAATTTGGAATATTACCCTCTTGTCTATGTCCTCAATGCATAAATATACTAGAGAGACATATTACATTTATCGATTGGTATATACAATCAAAATGTGTTTGAAGGGGTATCACAAGCTATGAGCAAGTCAGCCTTAAAGGATGGCAGAAACAGGTGTCCCATATAATCAAGTGTAGTAATAAACATATATAATAATATGAAGAACATATAAAACATAGTTCATACACATTCTATAAATAGAACACATTAATAACATATAAAACATGGGGAAGGTGGGGGGGGGGAGAGAGGATGGTGCAATAGCAGACCAATTTATTAGCTTTCAACTCTACTGTAGTATCGCTGCTGTACTTCCTCTGCCTGCTGTACTTCCTCTGGCTGCTGTACTTCCTCTGCCTGCTGTTCTTCCTCTGGCTGCTGTTCTTCCTCTGCCTGCTGTACTTCCTCTGGCTGCTGTACTTCCTCTGCCTGCTGTTCTTCCTCTGGCTGCTGTTCTTCCTCTGCCTGCTGTACTTCCTCTGGCTGCTGTACTTCCTCTGGCTGCTGTTCTTCCTCTGGCTGCTGTACTTCCTCTGGCTGCTGTACTTCCTCTGCCTGCTGTTCTTCCTCTGGCTGCTGTACTTCCTCTGCCTGCTGTTCTTCCTCTGGCTGCTGTACTTCCTCTGGCTGCTGTACTTCCTCTGGCTGCTGTACTTCCTCTGGCTGCTGTACTTCCTCTGGCTGCTGTACTTCCTCTGGTTGCTGTACTTCCTCTGGCTGCTGTACTTCCTCTGGCTGATGTTCTTCCTCTGGCTGCTGTACTTCCTCTGGCTGCTGTACTTCCTCTGGCTGCTGTTCTTCCTCTGGCTGCTGTACTTCCTCTGGCTGCTGTACTTCCTCTGGCTGATGTTCTACCTCTGGCTGCTGTACCTTCTCTGGCTGCTGTACTTCCTCTGGCTGCTGTACTTCCTCTGGCTGCTGCACTTCCTCTGGCTGCTGCGCTTCCTCTGGCTGCTGTGCTTCCTCTGCCTGCTGTACTTCCTCTGCCTGCTGTACTTCCTCTGCCTGCTGTACTTCCTCTGCCTGTTGTACTTGTCGCTCTTTTAAAGGTTCCTGATATGTTGAATATTCGTATCCAAAAACTGTTGACTTCTGGAGGAGATCTTTGTTCTTATAACATGGGAAGAACGGGGTGCAGCACTCGCCGGCGCCTTGTCCCGGCTGATCGTTTTCAGGATATGTACTTGAAGTTCCATTATGTTCGGCTATCCATAACTCAAAGATCCTGTAAAAGAAAAGAAAGGTGAGAATAATATATGTGTCAAATAAAATCAATGTTCTCTACTAACCAACTCTCCACCAACCCTCCCTCCAGCAGTGTGTTCTCCACTAACCTATCCACCACTATCCTACTCTCCACCAACCCTCCCTCCAGCAGTGTGTTCTCCACTAACCTATCCACCACTATCCTACTCTCCACCAACTCACCCTCCAATAACCCACTATGTACCAGTCAGTTTTCTACCAACTCACTCTCCACTTACCATCTCTACCAACCTGCTCTCCAACCAACACTCTATACTTTAACCAGCCACATGTCCTCTCCTACTCTATTCTTTAACCTAATGTAAACTCTCTAAACTTCATATAACCTACAGTGCAATTTCTCTACTCTCATGTAAACCTCTGTTTGCAATTGTGCGGGAGTACATGCTGTAAGAGGCGAAAAACTCACTTTAGCAGACCAGAAAAACTACACCCTAGCTTATAGGCCTGCTAGCTGATTGGAAAGGGGGGGGGGGGGGGGGGTTAAAAAGCAGGCAGCAACCTTCCTGCTCTCTCTCATGTTGATGATGTCAACCCCCTTCATGGGGCTATTTTAATACAGTATTTGTCAGCCGTTCACTAGATTAGCCATATATATAAAAATTAGGGTAGTGGTGAGGCAAGGATTCCTGGAGAGGTTAAAGACCTGATCAGGAGGTTATACTGCCAATATTAGTTATAAATGATACTGATAGCCACTACGATATATATTACTCTATCAGGCTTACCAGTGAAGTGCTCACTCCGGCTGTTTGCACCCTAGCAGCCTCTTATTCGCCAGTTTTATTGATATACTGGAGCATTTAAACACTTGAGACTGCTTGTTTGCACGAGTTATCTTATTTAATTTATTTTTAAACGTTGTCACATTTTTCTGTTGGTAATATATGTTTTAAGGACTTTATATTAAAGGTTAAATTTTAAATATAGGTAGTGTGCATTTAAGTGAATTTCCTTTGGAGTACAGGTCACTACCCCCTATTTTTTCTCTCTCTCTCATTTTGCTCTCAATCTGTTAGGAGACGGGTTGCAGTGCGCTTGTCTTGGGGAGAGCCTGAATTCAATTTTGGGTACCTGAGATAAAGGACTTGTGTGTTATTTTGCAGACCTACTGTATGCTACTTACTTTGAATGCTCTATTCTATTTTCGCAAGATGTATACTGCAACCTGCTATCTCTATTGCCAGAAAGTGGTGTGTTGTAACGTTGCTGACTGCAAACAGGATATGGACCTGCAGGGCAGAGGCAGGGAGTAATGCAGCTAACTTTGCCCGGGATCAGAGGCCTGGGTTACAGGGGTAGTCAGCTCCGGTTACAGGGTCGAGGCAGGTGACAGGCCAGGAAAGTCAGGTCTAAGCAGGAGTTCAAACACAGGCAAACAAAGGAATAAAGCAGGAACAGGGAACAGAGTACTTTGTACGAGCAAAGACAGAGAGCAACTGCTTGCTATTTAAAGGCCAGAAGCAGCTGCAGGCAATAGAGAACCAGAGAAAGGCTGACTTTCTGTCAGCAGCCATCTTAGGTGAGGCAATATTTGACCTGTTCCGTCTGCCATCTTGGTATCTAGAAAGATCCCTTATAGTATTCCCCCGTTCAGGGCGGAACTCTGGGGCGACCAGGTCCTGGTTAATCTGAATGTTGATGATGGAATGCATTGACCAGAGTTGGGGCAAGAAGATCCTCAGTCTTCACCCAACTCTTCTACTCAGGACCAAACCCCTTCCAGTCCATTAGAGTCTGTAGCAAGCCTCTGCAGTTACGAGAATCCAGTATCTGCCGTACCTCATATTCAAGTTGACCCTCACCGGTTACAGGATTAGGAAGGGGAGAAACCTCTGAATAACGATTCCTCACCACATTTTTCAAGAGGGACACATGAAAAGTGATAGGAATTTTCAAAGATGAAGGAGCTCCAGTTTAAATGCAACTTCATTAATCATTCAGATGATCCTGTAGGGACCAATGAATCATGGTCCGAGTTTAGATGAAGGCTGATGTTAATCACTTACAGAGAGCCATACATTATCCCTAATGGCGTACGGGTGCAGTAGCCTCTGGTGTTTATCCGCTGAAGTTTTTTTATTTCTCTGTGTCCGAGCGAAGATTAGCCTTGTTCCCCTTCCAAAGGTCCTGTAGATTCTGTGCCCTGGTATCAGCTGCTAGAACACCCACTGCTAGAGAGTGTAGGGGAAGGGTATGGGGATGGTAAACCAATGCTGCGAAGAAGGGCGAACAGCCCAGAGAGTCAAGCTCTGCCCAATCATTCTGTCTTTTATTAATGTAGCACCTGAGGTATTGTGTCCAGGGATTGGTTGGTGCGTTCAGTTTGCCCATTAGATTATGGATTGTATACAGATGAGAAATGAAGTTCAATCCCCAATCGCCTGCCGAATGACTTCCAAATTTTTTATATGAACTGAGATCCCCAGTCTGAGAGAATTTGTAATGACAGACCATACAGACGAAATACCTGTTACGCTGGTGCTGCCCGCAGACCAGACCCGTCCCCTGAGCTGAAGGGGGAAGTGGTAATACACGCACACGCAGCAAAGGGAGCGTGTCCGGAGTGTGGTATGAAACGTTGCCAGGCCAGGTGTAGTAAGATAGACAATACTTGCCGGTACCGGTTGTAGAGATAGAGTGAAGGATGTCTTGCCGAAGTTAGGGAGTGGAGAGTGGAGATAGGTCGTAGTCCAAGCCGTGTTCAAGGGGTTACCAAAGTGAGCGTTGTCCAAGGAGTGCCGAGATCGAGAGCCAGAGGGTGTAGTCGTACAAGCCGCGTCAGAACCTGTGAAAACACTGAGAGAATCCAGAAGTACTTCCATACAGAGGCTATGTCGAGCAAAGACTGAGAACAGAGAGGAGCTAGATAAAGCAGGAAGGTCCAATTAGGAACGGAGGCGGGACAGGGAGAGCTACAGGGAGACACGGCAGATTGGTGCAGGCATAACAGGCCAGGTGTCTTGTTGGTAACCTGAGTATGCTCGTGCAGTGTGCGGGGGCGGAGCCTGAGGTCCGGGGGACGGGAAGGAGAGTGTGCAGACTGAGCGTGCTCCGTAACTTGTGTACGCGCGTGAATCGAGCCAGTGTCTGGTGCAGGTGTGCGTGCAGGAGGGTGTGGGCGCGCGCGGTGCTGTGCAGAGGAATCGCCAAGGGGAGTGATCCCGCGACGGCGGCAAGGGCGGGGAGCCGTGGAGGCCGGTAAGGCAGGATTGTTTTGTGTGTCATGGGGCTCCCTGCGGGGAGGGAGTGCTCTGTGTGGGGAGCGTGGAGAACGCCGATTCCTGACAATACCTTCTTGGTGATGATGTCTGCGAGTTCAGATGAGGAGAGAAGTTTCTTTAAGTGCGAAGTGAGCTTGTTTCGAGAAGAAGTTGACGAAAACAAGAATGGGTGCCATACCATGAGAGGGAGGCAGCTCCACAATAAAGTCCATGGATAGGTGCGTCCAGGGGAAGGTATCAGGAGTGGCTGCAGAAGTCCAGAAGTCAGCATTCAAGGATCCTTAGTTTGGGCACATACACTGCAGGCAGAGACAGCGTCCTTTACCTCGGTCTTTAATTCTGGCCACCAAAAAGTAATCTCGAGAAGCTCAAGTGTTTTCCGAACCCCCAAGTGGCCTGTGAGTTTGAATTTGTGTCCCCATCATAGAAACCCCTGCCATAGAGAAAGAGGAATGAAGAACTTGGATGGAGGAACGGGGATTCCAACGGGCACCTTGGCTTGGGCTTTCTGAATGTGATGGAGCATGGTAATTGCGGACACTATCTTAGATGGTTGAACGATGGAACCCTTGTCCCTAAAGTCGGTGTTCTCCGGGGAGAACTGGTGTGATAGAGCATCCGCCTTCACATACTATAATCTGGATGGTAGGAGATCACATAATTAAAGTGACTAAAAAAGAGTGCCCATCTTGCCTGATGAGTGTTTAGCCTGCGTGCCCCCTTGAGGTATTCTAAGTTCTTATGGTCCATAAAATTCATGACTGGCATGGCGGTTCCATTAAGAAGGTGTCTCCACTCTTCCAGAGCCTTTTTTACAGCTAGCAGTTCACGATTGCCCTCATCATAGTTGTGTTCCGCAGGAGAGCATTTAAAAAAAGAAAGAACACGGGTGTAATCGACCCTGAAACTCGTTTCTCTGGGACAGAACTGCACCTGCTACAACGTCAGAAGCATCAACTTCAACGATGAAAAGGTTGCAAGGATTGGGGTGTTTCACAATTAATGCCAAGGAAAGAGCTTCTTAAGTTCAGAAAAGCCACCTGGGCCTGTGGAGACAAGTTTATGTTGTCTGCCTGTTTCTTGGTTATGGCTGTGATAGGTGCAACGAGTTTGGAGAAATCCTGAATAAATCGTCTGTAATAGTTTGTGAAGCCAAGAAATCTCTGGATAGCCTTCAATCCCTTTTGTAGGAGCCAGTCCAGAACAGCAGAACCTTTGCATGATCCATCTCTAGACCCAGGGCAGAGATGATGTATCCAAGAAAAGAATGGAAGGGGGTTCTCAAATTCACATTTCTCGAATTTAGCAGAGAACTTGTTTTCCAGGAGCCGCTGAAGGACCACCCTCACCTGCTGATGATGTTGTTCCACGGTTTTGAGTAGATGAGGATATCATCAAGGTATACAATAACGGAGGAATCTAACAAATCTCAGTTTGAAACTCTCATTCACAAAGAACTGGAACACTGTCGGTGCATAAACCGAAGGGGATCACCAGGTACTCATAATGGCCATCGTGTGTGTTGAAAGTGGTTTTCCACTCGTTGACCTGCTTTATCCTTATAAGGTTTTAAGCCCCTCTTAAATCAAGTTTAGTAAAAAAACAGTTGCCCCACGTAGACGATCAAAGAGTTCGGTGATCAGAGGAAGAGGGTACTGGTTCTTGACAGTAATCTTGTTCAAACCCCAGTAGTCAATACAAGGCCTCAAGCATCTGTCCTTCTTTGCCACAAAGAAGAAACCTGCACCAGCAGGGTAACAGGACTTTTGAATGAATCCCGCTTCAGATTCTTGTCAACGTATGTCCTCATAGCCTTGGTTTCAGGTTCAGAAAGAGGATATGCACATTCAGAAGGAGGAGTCATCACAGGAAGGAAATCGATAGCACAATCAAAAGGAGGATGCATAGGTAGTTTCTCAGCCTGTCCTTTGTGAAGACCCGCCTGAGATCAGAGTAACAGGCTTGGAGCCCGGGTCAGTCTACCAGTACAAGTAGTACAAAAGAAACCACAGAATGACAGGGTAGAAGACATTTGCCATGGCAGGCAATCCCCCAAGCTAGTATCTATCCTGAGATCCAGTCAATCTGGGGGTTATGGGTACCTAGCCAAGGAAGCCCAAGGACAACATCGATGGTTGGGGAATGGATAATGTTGAGTTGGAAGAACTCGTATTGCAGAACACCGACTGTGGCTTTGAGTTGATCCATCTCTTGCAAAATGACACCAGATACCAACGGTCTACCATCAATAGAGGAGATACCATGGGGCACGTCCTTTCTCTGGAGAGGAATATTGACACACTGAGTGAAGGCTCTATCGGCAAACATACCGGCAGCTCCAGAATCTACGAAAACCTTGGTTATAACTGAATAATCCTGCCAAGATAAACAGATGAGGACAATCAGGCGACTGGGAGGTGGGGGAGGAGGTGCAGGTGCCTGATTTATTATGACAGTCTCGTATCATGTGACCTTTTTTACCACAGTAGAGGCACAATTTCAAGGAGCAATGGTGCTGCTTCTCCTGTTCAGTGAGACGCATATTGCCCAACAGCATGGGCTCCGTTGATTCTTCTGACGCTTCATTGGGTGGATCCTGAAGTGGTGGAGCCAGTGGAAAAGACTGGAATCTGTGAGAACGATCTTGCTCCTGACGTCTGAAGCAGGTAAGTTAATTCGTCCTTCAGCCTCTCCTTAATGCCTTAACAGAAAAGCAGCCTTCAAAGCCCCCTTGTTCCTATCAGTCTCCACTGCAAGGGTCCACCACCTAAAGGCATGGGCGTTGATGGAGCAACCCTGGGGGTACTGAGGTGACTGCACAGGGTCTGTAGCATAGACCTGGCTCACTCAGTCTGACTGTGCACTGGAAGCTGCCCTCTCTAATGGTGGCCTTTCTTTCTCCCACACTCCGCGCCCTGATGGCAGGGGTGGAGGCATGGGGCTCCTGCTCTCCTCTCTCTATCATTACCGAACCCTTCCTATTCCTCCCTCTCTTGCTTTTCCCTCCTTTGAGGCTCACACAGTCCAGATCTTCTCTCCTCTCCCGGTCCACATGGTGGTCATCTATCGCCCACCTACCTCTACTCATCCCGCTTCTGCCTTTCTCACTTTGAATCCTGGCTCTCTTTCTTTCTCTCCTCAGACTCCCCTGTTCTTCTCCTTGGGGACTTCAATTGCCACATCGATGACCCCTCTCTCCCTTGGGCTTCCCACTTTCTCTAACCTCTTCTTTTGGCCTTCAACAGTGGACTGCAGCCAGCACCCACAAGGATGGCCACTACCTAGACCTGGTTTTCACTCAAATCTTTTCTCTTTCTGATTTCTCCATTTCCCCCTTTCCTCTCTCTGACCATCACCTCATCTCATTCTCTCTCTCTCGCTTCTCCCCTTCTCCACCTCCATCTACCCCTCAGCTCTGCGGAAACCTGTGCTCTATTAACCTACCAGCCTTTGAGTCCACTTTACGCTCCTCTCTCTCCTCTCTCAGTTCTGCTACAGACACTGCCAACCTGGTCAGGAACTACAATTCAGCCTTATCCTCCTCTCTTGATCTACATGCCCCGCTTTCCCTCTGCCGTCCTCGCCCTTTTAACCCCAGACCCTGGCTAAATTCCCACACGCGCATGCTGCGTTCCTCCACTCGTTCCTCTGATCGCCTTTGGTGGAAATCTCACACTCCTTCACTACAAATGTATGCTATCGTGTTTCAACTCTGCCCTCTCTCAAGCTAAACTTACTTTTCTTCACTAATCAACGAGCACAAGTCTAACCGATGCCGACACTTCTCTGTCTTTGACACTCTACTCAAACCACCCCTAGCTGCTTCTTCTTCCTCCATCTCACCTCAGGACTTTACTGACTATTTTAAAGAAAAGGTGGGACCCATACGTCAGAACATCCCCTCTGTTTTCTCCTCCCATCCTACACCGCTTCCTAACTCTCCTCCTGCCTTCCTTGACTCTTTTTCCACTCTCTCAGAGGAGGATGTGTCACTATTGATCTCCTCTTCTCCCTCTACCACTTGCCCTCTTGACCCCATTCCCTCCCATCTCCTAAAACCTATTGGTCCTACTATAATCTCTACGCTCACACACATTTTGAACTCCTCCCTCCACTCTGGAACCTTTCCATCCTCCTTCAAGTATGCAACAGTTATAACTTTACTCAAAAACAGCAAGCTTGACTCTACCTGTCTTTCTAACTATCGACCTGTCTCCCTCCTGCCTTTTGCCTCTAAACTCCTTGAACGTCTTGTATTCTCTCGCTTGCTCCATTTTCTCAACACCCATTCTCTCCTAGACCCTCTACAATCTGGCTTCCGCACTGCTCACTCCACTGAAACAGCCCTCAGTAAAATAACTGATGACCTCCATGCTGCCAAAGACAGAGGTCATTACACTCTTCTCATATTACTCGACCTCTCTGCAGCATTTGACACCGTGGACCACCCTCTTCTCCTTTACATTGTCCATACTCTTGGAATTCGTAACAAAGCTCTTTCCTAGATCTCCTCTTACCTCTCCCATCGTACTTTCAGTGTCTCTTTTGCAAACACCACCTCCTCCTCTATCGATCTCTCTGTGGGGTTACCCCAGGGCTCTGTCCTGTGACCTCTCCTCTTTTCTCTGTACACACTTTCTCTAGGTGACCTAATCACATTTCTTGGGTTTAAATATCAACTCTATGCTGACGACACAAAAATTTACTTTTCAACCCCAGAACTTACACGTGCTGTACAAATCAAAGTTTCTGAATGTCCCTGCGATATCATCCTGGATGGCCCTCCACCGCCTTAAACTGAACATGGCAAAAACAGAGCTCCTCATACTGTACTTCCTCCCAAACCTGGCCCTACTACCTCCTTCCACATTACTGTTGGACGCACGATCATTCACCCAGTAGCCCAAGCACGCTGCTTAGGAGTCACACTCGACTCCTCTCTCACATTCTCCTCTCACATTCAAAACATTTCTAAAACCTGTCGCTTTTTTCTCCACAATATCACAAAGATACGCCCTTTCCTCTGTTGCTCGATTGCTGAAACTCTGACTCAGGCCCTCGTTCTCTCCCGTCTTGATTACTGTAACCTCCTGCAGGCCGGCCTTCCTGCCTCTCACCTGTCTCCTCTACAATCTATTCTAAACACTCCTGACAGAATCACTCTACTCTTTCCTAAATCTGTATCCGCATCTCCCCTCCTGAAATCCGTCTCCTGGGTTCCGATCAAATCCCGCATCTCACACTCCATTCTCCTCCTCACTTTTAAAGCTTTGCACTCCTCTGCCCCTCCTTACATCTCATCCCTAATTTCTCGTTATGCACCATCCCGACTCTTGCATTCTGCTCAATGATGTCTTCTTTCTACCCACTTTGTATCTAAAGCCCTCTCCCACCTTAAACCTTTTTCGCTGACTGCCCCAGACCTCTGGAATGCCCTTCCCCTCAGTACCCGACTAGCACCCTCTCTATCCACCTTTAAGACCCAACTTAAGACACACTTGCTTAAAGAAGCATATGAATAGCACTGTGGATATTCTGAACAAATGAAACATAAAGCTTGGCCCCCTGCAGACGCACTTACCAGAACTCCCTCCTACTGTCTCTGTACGTTCTCCCTACCTACCAATTAGACTGTAAGCTCCTTGGGGCAGGGACTCCTCTTCCTTAATGTTACTTTTATATCTGAAGCACTTATTCCCATGCTCTGTTATTTATATGTATTACTACTGTGAAGCGCTATGTACATTAATGGCGCTATATAAATAAAGACATACAAAACAATAAAATACATAGAGGCTATTGAGTCCAGTTTTTGATTCAACATACAGTAGCCAGGCGGGTGGCATGGGCTCCCAGGAGCTTGCTCTGATGGGTTACAGCGTTCGTTACCTCTGCGGGGTACGTGGCGTGTGTCTCGTGCAACGTGTAATGTTGCTGACTGCTAACAGGATACGGACCCACAGTGCAGAGATGTATGTATGTATGTCTTTATTTGTATAGCGCCATAAAATGTACATAGCGCTTCACAGTAGTAATACATGTCATATAAATAACAAATATAAATAACAGATCATGGGAATAAGTGCTTCAGACATACTGTAAAAGTAACATTAAGGAAGGAGTCCCTGCTCCGAGGAGCTTACAATCTAATTGGTAGGTAGGGAGAACGTACAGAGACAGTAGGAGGGAATACTAGTAAGTGCGTCTGCAGGGGGCCAAGCTTTGTGTCATGTGTCCATGATTATCCAGTGCTACTCATATGCTTCTTTAAGCAGATGTGTCTTAAGGTGGGTCTTAAAGGTGGATAGCGAGGGGGCTAGTCGGGTATTGAGGGGAAGGGCATTCCAGAGGTGTGGGGCAGAAAGTGAGAAAGGTTTAAGGCGGGAGAGGGCTTTAGATACAAAGGGGGTAGTAAGAAGACTTCCTTGAGTAGAACGCAAGAGTCGTGATGGTGCATAGCGAGAAATTAGGGCTGAGATGTAATGAGGGGCAGAAGAATGTAAAGCTTTAAAAGTGAGCAGTAGAATTGAGTGTGAGATACGCGATTTAATCGGAAGCCATGAGAGGGATTTCAGCAGGGGAGACGCTGAGACAGATTTAGGAAAGAGTAGAGTGATTCTGGCAGCAGTGTTTAGGATAGATTGTAGGGGAGACAGGTGAGAGGTAGGAAGGCCGGACAGCAGGAGGTTGCAGTAATCAAGACGGGAGAGAATGAGGGCCTGAGTCAGTTTTAGCAGTTGAGTAACAGAGGAAAGGGCGTATCTTTGTGATATTGCGGAGGAAAAAGTGACAAGTTTTAGAAACGTTTTGAATATGAGAGGAGAATGAGAGAGAGGAATCAAGTGTGACCCCTAGGCAGCGTGCTTGGGCTACTGGGTGAATGATCGTATTTCCAATAGCAATGTGGAAGGATGTAGTAGGGCCAGGTTTGGGAGGTAGTATAAGGAGCTCTGTTTTTGCCATGTTAAGTTTCAGTCGGCGGATGGCCATCCAGGATGATATTCCAGAGAGGCATTCAGAAACTTTGGTCTGTATAGCAGGTGTAAGGTCAGGGGTTGAAAGGTAAATTTGTGTGTCGTCAGCATAGAGGTGATATTTAAACCCAAAAGATGTGATTAGGTCACCTAGAGAGAGTGTGTAGAGAGAAAAGAGAAGGGGTCACAGGACAGAGCCCTGGGGTACCCCCACAGAGAGATCAATAGAGGAGGAGGAGGTGTTGGCAGAAGAGACACTGAAGGTACGATGGGAGAGGTAAGAGGAGATCCAGGATAAAGCTTTGTTTCGAATACCAAGAGATAGGGAGTAATATACCGACCTTGGCCTGGGATCAGAGTTCTGGGTTCGCAGCAGGCAGGGGTAGTCAGGTCCAGTTCTTGGGTTGAGGCAGGTGGCAGGCAAGGGTAGTAATGTTCAGTTCTTTGAGATATTTATGTCAAAAGGAGTGCTACTGAGCGTGGCAAATGTATACAACAAAAGACAGGGGAGTCAATGCTACATCTCATTGACAAAACATATATGGTACTAAGTATAAAGTGTAAATACTTACATTTACATTACTTACTTTACATGTTGCTGCATGGACAGGACCTATTATGGTTGTTTCCCCTCATACAGAGGTAAAAGGAAAGGTTCACAGTTTAGTGTTAGGACCTGCAAATTTGGTTATACCTTGATGTGGTATGCAGGCTTATGACGCTTTGGCCAAAGGGTTTAACTAAATAACCAAGCAAGTATTTACACTTTATACTTATTACCATATATGTTTTGTTTTGTCAAATGTACCCCAGGCTTGGCAAAACTCCCTTATGCAGCATACTGCAAATGATTGCAGACCAATACAAGTGCTCTGTGGTGCATAGTCTGGTTACTGGCTAGTAGTACTCTGGGCTTCTCCCTTCAGTACTTGGGCGTTTCCCCTTCTTGGCTGCCAGTGTCTCGCAGATCCTTCCTTCGGTGGCTCCTGGGGAACACCCAGGTACATCCCCCTTCCTGGTATCTCGATTACCCGCCTCAGGTTTCACTAGAACAGCAATAGCCTTATGTCTCCATACCACTTCACCCTTTAGGGCCAGTCTAGGTTGTGCTTTGCGAGGTTCCTTCCTCCTGACTACACCTAGACTCCCTCCTTCCTTAGCACTTGCTCTGGAAGCATATATATTTTTTTTCAGTTCTGCTTTGCTGAAAGCCTGTCCTGATGATCTCAGCAGCGCCTTCAAATGTAACCCATGCCCCCCCCCCCCCCCCCGGGAGATTACATTGTTACATGGTGTGTGGTGGTGCATACCTGCTGGCTCGCAGTAGTTCTGAGTCTCCCTCATGGTGGTAGGGGATGTCAGAACAGGCTTCTGGAGTATTAACTGATTCGTACTCACGGTGACAGCGCCTCCATCTCTTGCAGACCCCAGGGAGGAGGTGTGAAATCCCTGCAGGAGAACTCTTTACTCTCCCCCCTGATAGATTTCACACTAGCCCCCCTAGCATACTTTCCGTTCTCCGTTTTTTTGTGTATATTCCTTGTGTTTCATGTTTTTTCCCCTTTTCCTTTCCCCCCTTCCCCCCACCCCTCACTTTGTGACATGCCCATTTGTGATACTGGTTTCTGCAAACACATTTGATTTATTTCTGGTTCATTTTATTATTAAATGTTTATTCTGCATTACAACTGTTTTCATCATTTAGCTATTAGACAGTGAGTGCTGTTACTTACGTAGATTTGTTAGTACTATACAGGGGAATAAGGGTCCCCTTTGGTACCGTGCACCCTGCAATTGCATATATTTAACACCATCAGAGTACTGTCTATCGTCCCCTTTTACACTTTATTCGTACGGTACACTTCACAGCATACACAGCCACAACAGGATACTTGAGCTCACGGGCCTTCACCCTCAGTATGTCACTGGACTTTCACTCTCAGCCAAAGGCCACCAGGAGCAGTCCTAGCTCTTCCCTTACTCCCTGGTAGAGTAAGGGGAACAGTCTCCCGCCGCTCCTCCAAGGGAGGGCCTCAGATTGGCAGAGCCCTGCACAACTGGGTTGGGTAGACCAGCTTCTCTCAGGTGTAGAGGCAACTGACTAAATTAAGGAAGTACAGCTCATTAAGTACAGGCAAAGCAGGAACCACCCATGTGCCACTGATTGGACACAAGGCCTGGTTGACTCGTCTTCTCTATGACTCACTGAGGCTGCATAGAAGTGGAGAAAACCCATGATTACTCCTGGCAGCCTGCTTTTACTAGGGCTTACTGCCAGGAGGAGGACAGACTGGTAGCCAAAAACCAGGCATGGCTACACTTATTACCATGTATGTTTTGCCAATTGGATGTGACAGGCAAGGGTAGTCAGGTCTAAGCAGGAGTTCAAACACAGGTAGGCAAATACAGGAACAAAAGCAGAGCTCAAGCAGGAACAGGGAACAAAGTACTTTGCACGAGCAAAGACAGAGAGCAACTGCCTGCTATTTAAAGGCCAGAAGCAGCTGCAGGCAAGAAAGAACCAGAGAGAAGCTGACTTCCTGTCTTAGGTGATGCAATATATGACCTGGTCCATCAGCCATCTTGGTATCCAGACAGATCCCTTATATGTGTGAGCTGCTTTTTGACCATACCTACAAGGCCGCTCTGTCACAGCAATCTACTATCTTCCTGCCTTTCATACTCAATTTGCTCCTAATCCTGACCTTCACTCATACAGCTACACAAACATAGAATTCGACAGAAGAAAAGAACCACGTGACCTACCTAATTTGCCCATTTTCCTGCCTGGTATTAAACCCGAGACTTCAGATCCTTGTCTTTCTTTCAAGGATCTTATGTCTATCACAATCATTTTTTAATTCCCTGACTGTATTTTCCTCGACCTCCTCTGTTTAAAGGTTATTCCACAAATCCATCACCCTTTCTGTATCTCCTCACATTTCCCCTAACTCTGTCACCCTCCCGCTTCCGCACAGTGACCTCTTGTTCTAGCACTTCTCTTTATGAAACATGCTTTCCTCTCTAATATTTACCCATTTCCTCTTCCTGTCCTCATGGCATCAACTGTACCTCCCACAGGCAAATCTGGCAGAGGGACATTTCTACACATCCAGCTACAGCCGGGGAAATTATCTACAAAGGGTTTAAACAGCAGAGTTGATTTGTGCTGAAACTTACTTGTCAATGTAACCATGGTGCAGGACAAACATTGGGTCATTGCTGGATATTGGGACTTGGCTCATTGTCCCTCCCATGTACACGTGGACTAGATTATGCATGTTTCTTTCTAAGGTCGTCCCATCTGATCCCCGCAGGTAACCTGAGCAAAGAGAGAACACAGACACATCAAGATCCAGTTTGTATCATGTCCCAAACTTACTGATCCCATCATCATTACTGGATCCCAGCTCTCCCTATTTCTGTCAGTAGGTTTATAAAGGAAGGTAATATAGGGACAGGAATACAACGGATAAACTGATTGATCAAGATACAGTACGAGCTGGTAGAAACATTAGATGGAAGTAAAAATCCATGACACATCCAGACATTTTTAGCATTAATTGAAATTGGTGAGTTTTCACATATTCCAAAATGTTCAAGAGAAAATATCTGCACAATTTACATAAACATCGTTTAATCCTAACACATATAAAGATTCAAAATGAGTATTTCACCTTCCAGGGCGTTACGGAAGCTTCGTGTTGCTGTGCTGTCATATGGGGGGTTGTCAAAGTCTCTCCACTTGAGTGTGTCCTCCACATCTTGGAATGAGGGCAGTTTGGCAGCCAGAGGGTTGGTACCAGGTTTCCTGCGCAGCTTTTCCATCTCACATTCATTCTCCACCCCTAGACAGTAGGTATCATCGTAGCTATAACCGCTGCAGATGGACTGGAGAATAGGAGAAGACACAGAGATGGTAATTGGTAATAGGTCATGCCTATTTGCTATATCCCAGTGTGATGGTAGGGGGTAGCCAGTCTTCATTATAAATGTGAAGCCAAACGTGTTACCCCTGAAAACCGTGGGTTCCTTGGTAGCTTACAAGCACCATAAGCCGGGGTCACTGTGTGTATGTCATTAACCTGCCCTGTTGTGTTGTAACATTTCCCGTTTTACTATCAACCTGGGATTTCGGGCGTGGGAGTTTCAAGGGGGATATTTCGGTGAAAATGTATTCAGAACCTGTGTAGGGGAACAAAGTTATTGGTAGTCCCGTAATTCTACCCGACGAGCAGGTAGGCTCTGCGGGTATGTGAAGTGAATTCCACCGGGGCTACAAAGTCTCTCCCAAAACCCTGGTTTTCGTCCCCAAGTATCCCAGTCCCATTTCGCTCACATGTATTATGTTCCCATAAGTTTAATATAGTTATAAAGTGTATATTAATCTCTATACAGACAGTCCTGGTAATGTAAATAGGAGCCAGGATGTCTGCATAGAGATCAGGGAGAAGGGAAGTAGAGAGGCATTGAATGGTTTGGTGAGTGGGGAAGGGTGGAGAACTAGGTCCGGAGAACAAGGCATCCCGTGGGGAAGACACTTGGTCTGCCAGACCTGGTGGAGCCTGCCCAGTGGGAGGCAATGGGCTGTCTGGGTGAAGTTGCTGCTCGTAGGCACAGTTCCCATTGGTTAATTCATATTTCCTGCTAGCCCGGCTTTTTGAGCCGGCTCAACACACCCCCAACTCTGCCGTAGCCAGCCAGACGATCCCACATTCTGATTGGCTGGTAGAGTTACAATCCATTCTTTGATTGGTCGCCAGCCCCTTCTCCATGTTAGACATAGAACACCGAAGTCTATGTAAGGGCACTGGCCAATCAGAGAACCAGACGATCTTGAGGCTTGGGTCGTGAGGCGCTGGTGGGCTTTTCAAAGTTGTTCTGTTACGAATAGCAGAGCAACCAGCTTAGTTTTTAGCCGGAGAAGCCTGCCTAGCTGAGACCAAGTTTTAAAGTCACAGCCAAGTTCTGAGCGGAGATAGAAGTGGGGAAAGCACTGTGGCTCTCCCGAAAAGAGTACCGTGTGTACCTGGACGTGAGTCAGACAGGGCAAGCCTACCTGAAGCAGGCACCCTGCACCTAGTCGAGGCTAAATATTCACCCCAGAGCCCCAGGTTAGTGGGTTGTACCTGTATTTTGTGTATCATTTGTATGTCAGCGGGTTTTACCCAATAAACCTCATATTATTCCATTACCTTGTTCTGCCAAGTGAATTGATCCAGAATGGAAAAAAGTGTTAAAAGTACTGGTCTCCCGTGACACCCTGAATACTGCAGACCATGACACTTCCATGTTAATGCCCTCACAGGGCCAGCAGAGGAAGAAGTCACAGGGCCAGCATAGGAAGTAGTCACAGGGCCAGCGTAGGAAGAAGTCACAGGGCCAGCATAGGAAGAAGTCACAGGGCCAGCGTAGGAAGAAGTCACAGGGCCAACATAGGAAGAAGACACAGGGCCAGCATAGGAAGAAGTCACAGGGCCAGCATAGGAAGAAGTCACATGGCCAGCATAAGAAGAAGTCACAGGGCCAGCGAAGGAAGAAGTCACAGGGCCAGCATAGGAAGTAGTCACATGGCCAGCATGGAAGAAGTCACAGGGCCAGCATAGGAAGAAGTCACATGGCCAGCATAGGAAGAAGTCACAGGGCCAGCATAGGAAGTAGTCACAGGGCCAGCATAGGAAGAAGTCACAGGGCCAGCATAGGAAGAAGTCACAGGGCCAGCATAGGAAGAAGTCACAGGGCCAGCATAGGAAGAAGTCACAGGGCCAGCGAAGGAAGAAGTCACAGGGCCAGCATAGGAAGAAGTCACATGGCCAGCATAGGAAGAAGTCCCAGGGCCAGCATAGGAAGAAGTCCCAGGGCCAGCATAGGAAGAAGTCACAGGGCCAGCATAGGAAGAAGTCACAGGGCCAACATAGGAAGAAGTCACAGTGCCAGCATAGGAAGAAGTCACAGGGCCAGCATAGGAAGAAGTCACAGGAACATGCCAGGCATTGATTTGCAGTAAATGTAATTACATCTTTATAGAGAGATAGCCCTTCCTCAGGATTTGGGAGATAGAGACACTGTCAGACTGAAATCTCAATTTTTTTACAATGAAGATATAATGTTGCTGCTAATCTGCCTGCCTGGTACAGTAAGTCCCTGACATTGAACCGTGCTGTTAATGCGGCTATTGTGTCTGACAATCTCAATCTTATCTCAGTGAAGCAGTTTCACACAAGAAGTTTCCCCCTCTGTTTCCTCCTCGCTGCGAATGTAATCTTAAGGAGACAGCGAGTCCCTCTTTGTACAACGCCCTACATGTATTAAGGGAAAACAGAGATAAGGATACAGGATCATCTGGTACGTGACCTATGAGGTTGAAGGTGATGTAACTGGCTGAGTGCACCTCAGCGGCAGGGTACAAATTAGGTAGTTTGTCAAAATGAGACCAGCTAAGATGTTCCCGGACTCTCCATACATACAGTATAACTATAGAATTACATAGGTACATGACTCATGTTTGGTGTTCAGGGACACGTAGGTAAAACGTTGGTTTAATATCTCTGCTTTCACCTTATCACTAATAATATTCTGGCCGATTGAACCCTGAAAGGGGCCTCTGTTCTAATCCTTTCAGTATTCATGAACTTGGGATTGATTTCACTTTAAATTGCAATCTCTTTATTTCTAATGTTTGCCGTTCTGATGGCCCTTTTGCCATTTCTGTTTGAAGTTGGGAATTAGAAATAAAACATCACTCACCCTCCAGGAAGCAAAGTAGGAATATGGGTTAAGGTTCCCCTGCACATCGTTATCTCCCATGAAGTTGTTAGTACAGATTGAGCAGTTCTTCTCTCCGCGCCAATCATAATATGGAAGAGCAAAGTCTTCATCACCGGTCAAGAGCTGGATTTGTCTCTCTAAAAAGAGGAGACCCAGACGGTGCCAGCCAGGAAAAGCAGGACCTCCATGGGCATAGCTACGTGAGTCATCAAAGGAGCTACTCATCATGATTGTCTTCGTAGCGTAGTAATGAATCCAGGAGAAGACATTATAGATTGTAGCATCCACAAAGCGATACGTGTCTCGGTGATGTCTGTCTCCAGTGGTCAGGACAACAAAGTCTTTGCTCTTTGTGGTCTTTGCTATTGCCAAATAACCAAAGAATCTTTTCCTCTCCAGTAAGGACAGCTCCCGGATCTCTCTCCGAACCACAGTCTTTTCCAGGTCACATTCCTCTCCATGGAAGCCGTATCTGCAGTCACCGCAGTTGAAACCGCTGTAGGTTCTGAAGCATTCACATGTTTTGGTAAAATAGTGCAGGGGCCAGTCCAGGCGGTCATCATCATACTGGGGGACTTTACCAGCTGCAAAGGTAGATCCTTTTTCAGATGGAAGTGACACAGGTACCACCCGGTTCCGACATATACCCCTCCCTGAGAGGGAACCACAGGGGCTTCCATCCTCCCAGGCCGGGCAGCAGCTCTTGTCCCTTATAGCTTCACCTGTGGTGCAGACTCTGGGGAACTGGCTGTGCACTGCGCTGAGGCAGAGGGTGAGGAAGGTACAGAGGAGAAGCATGGCTTCCTACAGCTACCAGCGATCCTATGTGTGGAGAGAGAGAGAGTAGGTTCATGGCCAATGCAACCACTAGACGACCTAGAGATGAGGGGCTGAGAGAGCAGCGAGTGAGTGAGGGCTCGGGGTGAGAGTGAAGGGTGGCGGGAGAGAGAGAGGGGAGGGTGTGAGAGGGGATAGGTGGTCAGAGAGAGGGGAGGGGCTGTGAGAGAGGAGAGGGGGACGAGAGAGCGGGGAGAGAGATATGGTAAGGGGGAGAGGGGGTGAGAGAGATGGAGGTGAGACGAAGGGATGGGGGTTAGATAGAGGGATGGGGTGAGAGGGGAAGGGGAGTGAGAGGGGTTAGGGGAGTGAGGTGTGTGAGGGAGAGCGAAAGGGGTGGGGTGAGAGAGGGGAAGGGGAGTGAGAGGGGTTAGAGGGAGAGAGAATGGGTGAGAGAGAGGGGAGAGATAAAAAGGGGTGGGGGAGAGAGAGTTGAGAGGCAAAATAAAGAGTGAGGGGTTAGAGGGAGTGAGAGAGGGGAGTGGGAGAGAGAATGGGTGAGAGAGAGGGGAGAGATAAAAAGGGGTGGGGGAGAGAGGGCTGGGAGGCAAAATAAAGAGTGTTGGGAGGGAGTGAGAGAGCGTAGAGGAGGGGATCATGTGGGGAGAAGTTATTTAGGAGGCAGGGTCGGTGCAACCACTAGGCAGCCCAAGGTGGCACATTTTGTGAGGGGGGGGGGGGGGCAGAGGATGAGGCGAGTAATAGCGGCAGTGTGACTCGCGGGGGCAGAACAGTCGCAGAGCAGAGGAGGAAACGTGCACTGCAGAGGAGGAGGGCAGCAGCATCTTTGGCAGAGGAAGACTCACCACCACTCCAACCTCGGAGACCTGGAAGAAAGTGAGAACTTCCAGTGCCAGGGAGGACCTCTTCAGCCAGGTAAGGAATTTTAACTGGGGGGAGGGGTGAGAGAGGATGAAGGGGGTGACAGAGGTTGAAGAGCGGATTAACAGGCATGAGAGGAATGGAAAGAGGGTATAAGGAATCGGGTAACATGTCCTCTGCGGCGTTTTCCCTTCTTACCTGCAGCAGCGCGCTCCCTCACCCTGTTTACAGAGCGTGCTCGTGCCCACAGCTGTTCACTCCGTGCAACGGAACTTGGCTCCGCACCCCGGTCACGTCGCGTGTCTGTCAAGCGCGGCACACGCGACGATGTGCACCGCTCCCCAGCTGCGTGTCAGCTGTTCTAGTGCCCACTTGTCTCCTGCAGCTTATCCTTGCCTCCGCAGAGGCCGCGCCTCTGCTCCGCCCCTGTCTCATTGGTTCATGTTTTCCATAAGTTTAGCTGTTCAGCCTTGGGTTTCTGCGTTGTCTTTGCCTTGCCTTGTGCCTTGTTCTCTCTCTGCTTTCTTGAAGTGTACCGACCTGGCTTGACAATTGGACCGTCTCTGGATAACGACCCTGGCTTGACTATTGGACCCTCTCTGGATAACGACCCCGGCTTGCCTCTGACTACTCGCACCTCTCCATCACGGATCATGGCTTTCGGACACACTACAACTCTCCCGGCTCCTACCCCTGACCACGGCACAACGAACAATGACCATCCCTCTAGCTCCACCCATGGACGCCGGTATCTAAACTAACCCAATCTCTCCAACTCAGACCCGGCTACGCTGACTATCCACCCTCCAGGCGTGACTCCATCTCTGTGGGTGCGCAGTGTTACCCTTTCCCACCTCAGTACCGGAGTCCAGTTATGTTCTTGGTGAGCGCAAGCGTAACAGAGGGTGAGGGAATGAGAATGGTGGGGGTTTTAAAAGAGAGACAAATACCCTTACGCTGGTCTTGAGTAGGTTATATAGATGACTCCGTGAGACCTCTCTTGCCTCAGGAGACAGAGGACATGCCTGATGCCAGTGGCATAATGTCCTTTGGTAGGAGCACTCATGGTGCAGTGTTATACACAGGAGCATGACCAATGACATCCAGGAGGATCAGTATCTAGCATAAAACTCAAATGTGTAGGCACTCACACGGTCTTGTAATTTCTAAAAAATATTAATGTTTTACAGAAAAGGACCCTTTTTGGTAATTGATATTTGTATACATTATGAGACACTTTGAGTGGTTACACTTTTGTGAAGCCAGCGTCAGAGAATAGGGCAATCATGGGAGGAAGGAAGGGCCGGCAATGTGGAGTTTACCTTACCCTAACTTTCCTGGATCCTCTCTGCATGTTTAATTTCTCTGTTCTGAGGCAGCCATTGCTGCTCAGTGTAAGCTGCAGCATTGTTGCTACAAACATTGCCTTTTCCCCATATCTTCTGACAGTTGCCTTTGCAACGCCCTTTTTTCCCGGTAACATGATTTGCCCATACTCCCCTGCCATGTTTTAGTATTTGGTATACTCCTCTGCCTATTCCTGTCTGTACAGGAAAGTGTGCTCCCTCTTTTGGATCCAGCAGTCTGTGAGTACACATCTCTTACTGCCCCTCACATACAAGGCATTCTTAATTCACCTCTCCCCCACACGTCACTCATCCACAGTTCCCCTCTGTTGTTATTGTTTGTTTTTGGAATAAAAGAACAGAGAGAAAGAAGGACTTAGTGTGCATCTTAAGGGAGTGAGTTAACCTGCCTGACCCTACCTCTTAGTTACAAGGGGCTTGAGCAGGGGGTCTCCAAACTCAGTCCTCAAGGGTCACCATAAGGCCAGCTTTTATGGCTATCCCTGCTTCAGCCCAGGGGGCTCAATCAGTGGCTCAGTCGAAGTCTTCAACTGAGCCACTGATTGAGCCACCTGTGCTGAAACAGGGATATCCATAAAACCTGGTCTGTTGGTAGCCCTTGAGGACTGAGTTTGGAGACCCCCTGCTCTAGAGGGTCAGAACACTAACCGACTTCATCTTTCTCTTCTCGGGTAACAATCAGCTTTATAACCTGTCTCTGTGTATAATTGGAGGTAAGTTATAGTGTGCAGGTCACTGTATATAATGGGAGGTAAGTTATAGTATGCAGGTCTCTGTGTATAATGGGAGGTAAGTTATAGTGTGCGGGTCTCTGTGTATAATGGGAGGTAAGTTATAGTATGCGGGTCTCTGTGTATAATGGGAGGTAAGTTATAGTGTGCGGGTCTCTGTGTATAATGGGAGGTAAGTTATAGTGTTCAGGTCTCTGTATATAATGGGAGGTAAGTTACCGATGTCTCATAGAGGAGTGCTAATTGGAACCAATATATAGAGGCAGTCCTGTTAGACTGTACCGGTTCCAATTAGCACTCCTCTGTGAGACATCGGCACTGATATACTATTACCATCTGTGCTGATGCGGGGAATGTCCACTCACTCTGCTATATTCTGAGGTCATACACTACTCAGACTCTACCTTATTACAACAGAGTGCCACTACAACAGGGATTACTAGTGTCCCATGTACTCTGTGGATAACGGGACTGTCATATAGTTCTGTTCGGCCCATGTTAAGCGCTCCTCTTATAGACATCGGCACTGATACAATCAGATGATCTGTGCCGATGCAGGGAAAGGGCATTCTTGTTCCTACGCCGGATTCTGACAGTTACTGCCAATTTGAGAACCTTTCACATCAGGGGCAATACATCCCTTCACCATTAGAGACACTAGCCCGGTTTCTCAATTACCAGACTCCTCTGCACATCTGGCCTGCCCCTCCAGACCACGGATGGTGTCAATGTAGCATATTCTCATTGATTTAGACAAGACCTATACCGATGTAGGGGATAGTGTTCACGTTACTATCTCTACTATGTGCTCACCCTTTACTCAAAGTGTGCTGATATGTCACCAGCAATCTGTGTGAGATTCTAACGCAGTGAATTTCATCAACCCTGGTCTGGCACTTTCAACACTCACATAGTGTGGTTCATATCACCTATGATTGGCTATTGATCCGACAATTGCCATCAATACACTACACTGTAGTATAAGTGCAATATTTGCTGCACCCGCGGCTCTATGAAGCAAGAATTTACGCTACTGATGTGCGCCCTAAGCCATTAGCACTACTTTGTTCCTGACTGGGGTTACAGGGTTTCAGTACACTTTAGGTCTGCTCTCAGGGAGAGTGGCAGTATATACCTTCTGGCCTGTTACACTGACACGTCAGCAACCCACCCGGTATATGCAGAGCGCCCTCTGCTTACCAGCTACACGAGTCTACAGTGGCGATCAGCTTTATTATCCTGCGGCCGCAACCGCGGGAATTTCAAATGTGCGGGCAGACGCGGGCTTCTTGTTTTCTTTCTCTCTGCCCTAGTTTCGGCGCCGCAGGCGCTCCATTGTTCAGCGCGCCTGCTCCATTGTTCAGCGCATTGTTCAGCGCCATTAGCGCCCATTAGAAGGTGGTACGGGTCAACAATAACATAATGAATGAACAAGGTGTAAGGGTGTTTCCACATTTTGAACTATTGAATATCGTGTGAATAAGGTTACACAAACAGGGGAGGTCATTCGACAAATATTAGTCCCTAAAGAGTTTATTAAAACAGTGTTTACCCTAGCCCATACTCTCCCATGGGGTGGTCATCTGGGCAGAGATAAGACCACGGACCACATCTCGTCCCGGTTTTACTGGCCAGGCATACATGGTCACATCATGAAACTATGTGAGACATGTCCTGAATGCCAGTTAACTAGCCAAAAGGGACAGAAGCCGGCTCCCTTGGTTCCTCTGCCCTTGGTATCAGTCCCATTCGAGAGGATTGGTGTAGATATGGTAGGACCTTTAGAACCCTCTGCAAAGGGACACAAATTCATACTGGTTGTCGTAGATTATGCCACCAGATATCCTGAGGCCTTCCCTCTGAGATCAGCCACTGCTAAACAGGTAGCTCACAGGCTGCTGGAGCTGTTCTCTCGGGTAGGACTGCCCCAGGTAATGTTAACCGACCAGGGAACAAACTTCATGGCGAAGTTAATGCAGGATGTCATGAAGTTATTGTTACCTCCGAAAGGTAAGGTGTAGATCATCAGGAAGCGCAAACATGTGAAAACAGAAAGATATTCTGATGGTGCAGTATTGTGAAAACAATAATGTGAAGATTAAAGTATCAGGTCTATATGCAGAATACTCACAAACGTGAGATGTATATGGACACGTAAAGGTATCTTTGGCTGATGCTCTGTCGGCAATGCGGTCAAGATATAGATCGTCACCATAAAAGTATACACTCCAGTGGACCTTAATGAAAAATAGAACCGTACATAGTGCAGACTGGTTAAAGTATTTATAAAAGGTAAGTAAAATCCAATGAACTCACATGATATAAAGTGTAAAAAAGCATTTAGATCTCACGCAGTGGATCTCAGCAGCCGGATGAGTGGTTTCTCTGCTTTCCCTCTGTTGTCGCGTGCGTGTCACGGATGCGTCTCACCGATACCGGAAGTGACGTCATCCGCTTCCAGAGGTTCCGGCCAGTTAGTCAACGTCACTCTACGCGTTTCACCTTCTCGGTTTCATCAGGATGAAGGTACGTTACAGTGTGCAGGTCTCCGTGTATAATGGGAGGTAAGTTACAGTTTGTGTGTCTCTGTATATACTGGAATGTTAAGGACCCAGAAGGACAAAGGGCTTTGAAACCACAGCTGCATTCAATCTGAACACCTTCAGTCTACATCTGCGTCGCCCCTAGGGCGGACAGCCTTTGGCACAGCTGAAGGTCAGCCAAAGGATGTGAGCTCTTTGGTGCCATTAGCTAATGTTTGGTGATGTTAAAGCTTCGCTATTTCAATCTGAAACTTACCAGCCCTTTTATTCCCAGAACCCAATTTTCCAACGTACTTGGCCTTATAGATTGTAAGCTTCTTGAGGAAGGACCTCTTCTAACACATTGCAGGCTTATCCTACCTCTTCTAACACATTGCAGGCTTGTCCTACCTCTTATAACACATTGCAGGCTTATCCTACCTCTTCTAACACATTGCAGGCTTATCCTACCTCTTCTAACACATTGCAGCCTTATCCTACCTCTTCTAACACATTGCAGGCTTATCCTACCTCTTCTAACACATTGCAAGCTTATCCTACCTCTTCTAACACATTGCAGGCTTTTCCTACCTCTTCTAACACATTGCAGGCTAATCCTACCTCTTCTAACACATTGCAGGCTTATCCTACCTCTTCTAACACATTGCAGGCTTATCCTACCTCTTCTAACACATTGCAGGTTTATCCTACCTCTTCTAACACATTGCAGGCTTATCCTACCTCTTCTAACACATTACAGGCCTGTCCTACCTCTTCTTAAACAATTTTAATCTTGTCTGTAAAGGTTACTGTAAATACTGTACGCTTTTCATGAAATGTCTGTAAAGTGAATGTATAACCTCTGTTCATTTAATGTAATCATGTATTTGTCATCATAACTCTGTGCCCAAGAAATACTTGAAAACAAACAGTAACTCTAAATGTATTACTTCCTGGTAAAACAACTTATAAATGGGAAGTAAGTTACAGTGTGTAAGGGCCTCATGCACTAAGCGTCGATAAGGCATTTTTCGGCATTTTCGCGCCACATTTGCGTTTGCGATTCAGTAAGCACCGAAAAGTGCTCAAAATCGGCATTTTTTCTTGCCGTTAAAAATTTTCGCCATGCGGCTGCCGATAAGCCACTTTTCGCCACTTTTCGCCACTTTTCGCCACTAATTCGGCTGTATTCTAGTAGTCCCGATCAGCTTATCGTTGTTGATCGGCACTCAAAAATGGAGATTTCATCGGGAATTTGTCCCGCCAACTAAAGTTGGCAAGTTGGAGGGGAGAAGGATCGGAAAGCTTGCCGGGACGGCACTTAGAAAAAAAAAATCATCTCTACATCAATGGAGCGGAGACTTATAACTTTATAGGAATGTTTACGTTATATTGGTCCGAATTAAAATGTGCTTGGCATTACAGTGTCGATGTCATTCACTTCATCGTGTCCTCGCTTACGTTTATTATTGGCACAACATTTTACTTGTGTATGGGATCATGTGTTGCGTGTCACATTATTCTTCATGTTATGATGTGTCAATGGATAATCCAAGAGTAAACTCTTAAAGGAACAGTTCCCATCATATGCAACATTTTAATTAAGTGGGCTTCAAAATATTATATGATATGACTGATTTAACACATCTAACACATTCAGCGTACAGTCATGTTGCTATACAATACACAATGCTTTGATTTTGTGCCGCATTATCACTTGGACATGTATCTGTTTATTTTCATGTTTACCTGTACTTTGTGACCTCCCTCTTTTGATGACGTCCGCAATTGGACACACAATAACATTGCATGTTTACATAGTACACGATGCAATACAATCACTTTTCCGAAAGGTATCCACACATCTACAGAAGTTACTCATCTTTAACACTATTTTAACATAATCAATAGGAAGTATCCTGATGGGATTACAATATGGATATTCCCAGTACTAATACTTCATGTGAATAGGTGACAATAACATGGCCAATTAGACATGTTGCAACCTAGTTTCTCATGGTTGTATCCTAATGAGATGACTGTGTGTTGCGTTCAGAAGTGGAACCTGAATTACACATTCCACAAATTGTTGTTCAATAAACGGTTGACAATGCGTAACATTACATCATTCTCAAATATCATGATTACCTGCTGAACATACAAAAATAAGTGTAATCCTTTTCTTTCGTACTGGATATCCGTTTGCATTGAACTACTTGGATATGTTAATGTAACACCTTGCACTTCATCAACTCACCTGACATCATCACATAGGTATTTAAAGGAGGGCAATTACCTGCGCTATGACAGCTACAGACCACAAAATGATGCGATTGCTTATGAGACGGAGGAAGATTATATTGGACGAGAGCCTAGCTGAGGATCAGGATGTCACAGGCCAAGGAAGGGACAGAGACGTGGAGAGGAGAGGGAGAGGGCAAGGGAGAGGGCAAGGTCAACGAGATGAGAGGAGAAGAGAGAGGAGACAAGTAGTGCCTCGTCCTCGTGTCTACAGGGAGAGAACCATGTTAGATGGGATGAGTGAGGAGGAGATAGTAAGTCGCTATCGTTTGAGTTCAGCAGCAATCTTATCTCTATATGAAGAGATACGTGGAGATTTAGATTTTATAACCGCAAGAGGTCGTGCAGTCCCTGGGCTTGTTAAAATGTTGTGCTCATTACATTATCTTGCTTCCGCGTCATTCCAGACAACTGTGGGCATAGTGGGCGGTGTCTCGCAATCTACATTCTCGCGGGCCTTCACCCAGTTTCTATGTGCACTCAATAGACGCGCTAGGAATTATATTCATTTTCCTGCAGAGCACACAGAGTGGCTGGAAGTGAGGACTGGCTTTTATAACATAGCCGGGATACCATGTGTGATGGGTGCAATCGATTACACCCATGTTGCCTTGATCCCACCTAGTCAGAGTGAGCATGCTTACCGCAACCGTAAGCACCACCATTCCCTGAATGTGCAGGTAGTATGCGATGCCACGATGAAGATTATGCATGTGGTAGCCAAATTCCCTGGTTCCAGTCACGATTCCTCTATCCTGAGGAACTCATCAGTCTTCCATGCGTTCGAAGAAGGCAATTTTGGACCTGGTTGGCTGCTGGGTGAGTACATATTAGGATGTGTTAACAAACAACTAGTTTTTGAAGATTTCATATGTAATGTACGAATTTAATGTCAATTTGTATTATTTATTGGCATGATGGATTTTAGGTGACTCAGGATACGGAATTAGGCCGTGGCTTTTGACCCCGGTGGCAAATCCTCAATGTGAAGCGGAGGAGAGGTATAATGTGGCACATATTTCGACACGATCCGTCATAGAGAGGACATTTGGCCTGCTCAAAACACGATTTAGGTGCTTAGATCGAACAGGTGGGGCACTTCAATATAAGCCTGCTAAAGTGTCAGATATTATCATTGCATGTTGCATTTTACACAATCTGGCACTCAGCAATAATGTCGAACCAGACATAAGTCAGGCCTTGGAGGAGGAGCATCCCGTAACTTTACCAGCTGACACTGAGCAAACAGACAGTGGTGTTGAGACACGAAGGAATGTCATCAACACATATTTTTCATGTAAGCAACAAACTAGATCTTCATAATACTACATAGATGGATTCGTTCCTTGTTATTACAAATACATGTGTCCAAATAATCTTCACTTAGGAAACAGATGAAAATGGCTATAACACCTTTATGTTCTCTGCTGTGTGGACAATTTAATGTGGCACCGGTATGTCATTCAGCAACAGGTTGGATTATACTTTATTTCATTAAAATGTGTTGTGTGTCCGTGTATAAGAAAGGTGTCGTACATGTAAATTGTATGCTCATTTTGGTATTGTTCATGCATACACAATAATTATACTATGTCGAGATTCAATAGCTAATGCAATATTGAAACATACTTTTTGTACTTGGTAGTGTGACATGTATGTCACAATGATGTGCCCACTATTGTGTCTTTAAAATTATATTCTTCATATGTTATATTTGCTTACATATCACAGACATAAATTTCAACAATGTGTGCTGTTTACCTTAATGAACATGTCATGAAAATGATTTGTAAACATTCATGTTTCATTTGGGAAAGAATATCACTCCAACGACCGTTCATGTTATCTATTTCAATTGACATATTTCTGAAGATGTGCCAACATCGATACAGGTATAGTGGCAGGATGTTTAAAGAGGACGACATAAGAAATATGTTTGATAGATTTTGTTTTGTTTATGTCTTGTTTACGTTAACATAATATGTATACGAGTTTTTAAGTAGCTTTTACATTGTTTGACAAGTCACACGTGATAATATTTGTTTATTGTACTTATTAGTTAGCGTAGTGATATTGTGGTTTGCAGATATCACATTCCAATACTTATAAGGTTAGTATAAAATTATAATGAATGCATTTAAGGTGTAAATGAAGTGCAATAAAACATGATTATGATATACAAGTGCCTACTAAATATTGTTACATTAAAATAACATTCTATAGGGATTGTTAATCTGCGCATCAATCAGTGAAAGCTTTCTTATATATTTTTACAAATAGTTGTTCGCTAGTCGTCTCAATTATCGAATACAACGATTTCCCATCTGACATCATACATTGGTCCGATGTATTTTTCCTCGACATCTGTGAAATACAACAAACACATGTTTTTCAAAAAACCCGCATTTATATAAGTTGCAACATTACAACGCTTCACACATCTCTATATGATACTGGTTATTGTATCCAAAGTTACGTATGTAATTAAAATGCAAGGATTTAACTACAGATACATATGTATCTTATTTCAAACATAGCGTTGGTGGCATTTATGTTGGATTTTATTTATCGGTGCCTGTATACATAATAATATGTGCGCACAACATGTGTTGCGCGCGCACATCACGAATGTGTGGACCAAGTATTAGCGCATGCGCGAAACGATGTGTACGCTTTACGTTCAATGAATGTTTGGACAAAGAATTAGCGCATACGCTAAACGATGTGTACGCTTTACGTTCAATGAATGTTTGGACAAAGTATTAGCGCATGCGCTAAACGATGTGTACGCTTTACGTTCAATGAATGTTTGGACAAAGTATTAGCGCATGCGCTAAACGATGTTTACGCTGTACGTCGAATAAATGTCCCTCCATCGTTCTGCTAGAAGTACGCATATCATGGCTGAAACTTATGTTAAAGATGGGAATAAATGTTAATTATAAACACGTACATATGTAACCTTTGTCAACAGACGTGTGTAAACTGATACAACGAGCGATCAACCAATGAGCGCACTAAATACTGGTGACGTCATGTTAAGGCACCGTGAACTGTACGCAAACACACATAACATTGAATTAACATTGGCTTACAGCGATGTGCATGCACCGCCACAGCGACGCGCGCACATGACACACTGCACAGAGTGTTACAATAAGCTACGGCAACAGCCAATACATAATCACGCGCACACGTGTGTTTTTAAGCATGCCTTGAAACATTAACAAGTTCCCACGTCATATGTGGGCGTCACGTTGTTTGTACCTGTTGAATGCTAAACAATGAGGTGTGTGTGTGTGTGTGTGTTACAGTTAGTGCAACAGGTTGAATTTTTTTTTTTTTAAATGATGTCGTATTTCTGTGTGCCTCAACAATGTGTACTAATGGTTCGTCATGTCGTATTGTGTCATATGAACTAATGAATTTGTTAACGCTACATGTAAGCCTGTTAGCAATGTTAATCTTTATCCAATCATTAGCATTTGATGAATATACACATATATTATTTGAGTATACTACTAACGACATGTGTATTTACCATTCTTGTAGAAGTTAAAACTGATGTTGCTGCATCAATTCGCTCCAGGAATACACAACAGACTCATCCATGCTTGATGCAACCGTTGAATCCTGAATCACACACATCTCCATTATGTCGTAATCTGGCTCAGCATTGGGTTCTTCCAACAAGAGGTCTGGAGGTACGTTCAGTTGTTGGTTGTTTACACCTCCAAATCCGTCTTGACCATATAAGTTTTGATACATATCATAGTAGTTATCTCCATTTTGGATCTGGTGTTGTTGAATGGGCGGTGCAGGTATATCAGCAGGCGCAGCAGGCTGTGCGTCTTCAATGTTACTGGTATTAGGGAAATACATGCTATTTAGCAGAAGATATGTTCCATGTTCCATGGTAACTTTAAATGCTGGTGCAACCTGCCAGAAACCGTATAGTTCAGCGGTACCATCAGGGACACGCTCAAAACATTTACTTGAGGATAACGTGTAACGTACTGAAGTTTTAAAATTTCTTTGCTTGCCTGTTTCTTTGAAGTATGGATATTTGTTTTGTATCAAATCATAGATTTCCCCCACCGTTGCCTTCTTTGAGACTGTTTTTTCGATGGCCTCTGAGATTAAATATTTAAATGATTTTCCAGCTTTGGTGTTAGATGTAGAAGCTTCTGCCATTGCTTCTCCCTTAGTGTCTTTTGTGTGTAAGTGTAAAGAAGGCGGATGTGTGGTGTTTTTATGAACACATGAATGTTATCTTCGTGGTTTCTTTCAAGGTTAGAAGACAAACTAACTGTTATACGCCTATGTTTTCTCCCACAACCAAATTGTTACAATAATTGGCTGAAAGTCTTTATCTAAACTAAACTTTACTCAGGAATCGAAACTTCAATTTGCCATCATGCAATTAAAATTAGAAAAACAAGTGTAGTCATGTATTTTAAAAAACAATTTGTGTGTTATCTAAACCTGGGGTATGATGATTAGATTTCAAAGAATACTGTGGTTAAATTAAGCATAACATCTGACTATTATGCAGTTGTATTTTTTACTCTCTGTTTTTTTCAATGTTTTTTCTCATCTGTGTATTTGCTCTCTCTCACTGTTTTTCTTGTGATAACATATATATATATATATATGTAACGGGTTTTGTGGCCCGGCCTGACCCACCCAATATCACATTGGCCCCTGTGGTCTAACCGGACCCCATTACAGTGTAGATATGCCTGATGGTGCACCTGTTGGCTACAGGACTCCTGAGTCTCCCGCATGATGGTGTGTGGGGAGGACCCGTCAGACAGGCAGCTGAGGTAGTGTGCTGAGTCTCACCTAGTTCCGGTGCAGCGCCTCCACCTCACCAGGGTCCCTGCGTCCGCAAGGGGATGATCCTGGCGAGGAACTCCTCCGTGGTGCTCCTCTCTGTACACTCATTCCAGATAGATACACGAGAGGGTTTCTGGCTGAACTCATCTTTATTGACACGGCAGGGCAGCTGCCCTCCACAAGGAGTATCTTCAGCCGCTCATCTCGCCAGTGCTCCCTTTAGTTAGGTATGTCACCTAGATCAGGGATTCACTATTCCCGCAGGAATCACTGTCCTGTGCCAGGTCCCTGGACACAGTCTCCCATGGAGTTACTATATCATAACTGACAGAACTCTTCCTCAACTGGACTTGAACTAGACAGCAACTAACTTTGCAACACAGTGCTGTGCCTTATGTAAGCTTCTGAAGCTGACACACCTCTGACATCACTAACCATGGAGTCAGAGCATGTGACCAGTTCCAGCCATACACAGGGCACCCCACCAGGGTGTGAGGGAAAACCTCCATGATTAATACTGGCATGCCCATACTTACCAGGCCTTACTGCCAGCAGGAGAGATGACTGTAGGCATTTTACATGACCGCTACATTCTCCCCCTGGTGAATCCCATCGTCCTCGCTGGGACCTAAATTTAGATACCTCTTGCCAGGAAGCACTGCAACAGAAACATAATTAGGTTAACATCCATACAAATTTTCAGCATATTGTAAACATGACTTCAGTACATTCCGCCAAGCCCGCCCCGACCAGCAGCCACGAACCCGCGTAATGTCTCAGTACCCCCTTAATAATAGTGATCTGGGTCAGGTTTCCTCACTTCCCGGTTACCCATATCCAGGACCGTGACATAGTAATGCCTAGGCGATCCTCTCTCTGGCATATAGGTCACCCTATGTTTGTGAACATTTCTCCCTATGCTCCACACTCGCATCAGGGTGTCTATCCTTTCTTCCGCCTTCTTACCTACAATGGCGCTCCCCCTATTGACTAAATACAGCTCTATAGTCTCTTGGAGCCACGTTTCCCTATTATCCTCAATTTCATCCATCAGGGGCTCCGGAACATAGGGATACTCCAACCCATGGGATTTTTTATACTTGACTATTATAGCCCTCTCCGCCCTACTGACCCTGGTCAGATCAGCATTACCTGCCCTCCCAGGTAACACCCATGATAGGGGCTCATCAGGATCGACTGGATCTGACAGTGTGTCAGGACCCATGGGCGCTATGTCTCTACGCCCCAGTTGGAACCACCTCTCCTGTAATTCCCTATCCCTCTGCTCGGGTGTGAACTCTCCCTCTCTCCACCAGAAATCTACCACGTCCTCCCGCCAGATGAGGAACCGAGTACGGTCCATCCATGCGGAGTACCCCTCAAATACTGGAGCCCACCACCGGGTCTCCTTAAAGGGATTAGGCCCTGGTTCCCGGTCGTCGTCAAATGAAAATACCCCTGACGACCTTGTGGATCGCGAGTTGAACCACCTCGAGGACCCCGGAGCCTTTACTGCCGGTTGGGGTGCTGTATCCGCCACCCTCAATTCTCCTCCTCCCCGTGAATCACCTTCCGTAGCTCCACTGAGCTGCCTCTCCCCAGTCCGTTTTTCCTCCCCCCCCAAAGGTATGTCCACAAGTTCCAAGCTGGGCGGTGAACCCGGTGACCGTGTGATAGGGGTAGGGGCATTAGCTAGGCCATGGGGTTGGGTATAGGGGCATGGGACGGGACCCCACGGGGTTACGACCCGCTCCTGGCTGTCCGTAGACTGGTCCAAGGATGATGTCTCACCCTCCTCAGTCCTGAGATCGTCTCTCCATTTTCTGGGCAATACGAGCGGTCGGGGACCTTCCCCCAATCGCCGAAGCGTCGCTGCTTCCCCTTCCTGGGTTCCGCCGTCGCCACCGGAAGTGACGTCCTCCCCGGAACCGGAAGCGTCGCCATCTCGCGTGGGACCCCCATGCGGGATCTCTTCCTCTATGACGACATCCGATTGCTCCGCCGTCGTTGCCGGAAGTGATGCCGTCCCTCCACGTGCGCTTTGGGCCTGGCGCGGCCCCTCCAGCGCTTCGCCGTCCGCTGTAACCAGGTAAGTAATAGGGCTGCTTGGCTTACCCGTCCGCAGGGGTGTAGGCGTCTCTCTCCCGTCTCCGCCAGGTCCTGGGATGGCGGGACTCCGTCGGTCGGGTCGCCGATCTGCGAGGGACGTCCTGCCACTCACCCCACGGGGTGTCGTCCTTCCGGTCTGCCTTTTCAACTCCGCTTTTACCACCGCCAGCTCACGTAGGTCCTCGTCTGAGTAATCCCCTTTTCCTGACTTAGGGGTCTCCGGGCGGGGTGACAGTCTCTTTTCCCCGAACGCGGGGGTTGATTCAGCCGCCTCGATCGCTACTGACCCAGCCGACTTGACCGGCTCCAGTCCCTTGTCTCCGGGACTCGCGCGGTTGATCCATAGCGCGCCCGGGGACTCGGCGGAGCGCCTTGTCACGTCCACCGGGGGGTCAGCAGGCTGTATAGGAATAAATGTGGGCATAGGCCACAGGTATAAAGTCCCGCAATGAGGGCAACGTGCCGCCGTATTGACCGTTCCTCCGGGCAGCCCGCATTGTAGGCAGAGCCCGACCACCGTCTCGGTGTTGGCCACCCTCACTACTAGCACCCCGCCGGGCACTGAGTAGGGATGTGTAGAGACCATCGTGCCCACAGTGGAGGAGCAGGCCATTCTTTGTACAGGAGCCACTTCCTGTACAGGTCTCTCCTTCTCAGTGGTTCCTCGCAACTGACTGATGGAAGTTGCTGGATCCGCCACTCCCTGCTTCGGCTCCTCCCTTCTCTGACAGAGCTGGAACCCGCCCCCAGGGGTTGCAATAATGGGCGGGTCCCACAGGGGAACATCATGCCCCTTAATTAAGGCCGCACCTCTCTCAGTCCTGGTGGGCGCGGTTAGCGTTTTCGCACCAATTTCCCCACAAGGATGGGGGTCTTTTCCCGCGGCTAGTTCCCGCCTTTTTCTGGCAGCCGCTTTTTGCGCAAGGTACCCTTCTTTCTTGCAAATCACCTCCACGGCCGGAACTACTTTCTGTAGTGGCGCCATCTGAATATCAGTCCCTGGGACCAGTGGGTGCATCCCCACAGGCCATAGTTGATAGTCACTCCCCCTGGTAGAAATCAGGGGAGGGTCCCATAAACTCAACGGTTGACTCAGCACAGGGGCTGAATTAGTCACTGTCCATCCCGGCGCAGCCATAGCTTTCGCGCCATGCCCCCCTTCAGGGCGGGGCTCTGCTGTTCGCGCCATTCCCGGCCAGCTCTGTGCAAGTCCTGCAGCAGCCATTTTTCCGGCGCCTGGCCCATGCGGTTTCCCTAGCAAGCGGGAACCGCCATTTTGGTTGGTTTTGGCGCCCAAAAAGTCCATTCGTTCGCTCTCCTCACGGGGTTCTCCCCCAATTATTGCAATGTCCTCACACTCTTCAAAGGTGGCCCCTCGCTGTCCCAGGCAGGATAAAAATGGGGCAGCCACGGCCTTTGCTCCGCTCCAGAGCAAACTCGTTAAGGACAATTCAGCGACAGTCTGCTCTTCAGTGGGTTGCACGCCACGGGTGCCCTCCCCATCAGCCTCTGTCCGCCATTTTACGTTCTCCGCACCACGCGGATCCTCCACTCTCTCATAACAGTTGTCGTACATGAGGCTCCACTCTGCGGGGCAGCCACCACACCGGTACAATAAAGATTAGCTCAGATGCACCACCACATGTGTACCTTATCTAGGTGTGACCCAGTGTTGCACTACCTCAGGCTAGGCTCACTCTCTCAGTGTCTGCTGTGACTCCTTCCTCCCAGTCTGTGCTCCCTACGGTGAGTGTCTGGAATGGCTAGGTACTCTGGCTGGCTCTGCCATGCAGTACTTGGGGCGTCTACCTGTCTTGGTCAGCCTAGCGCAGACCCTCTCCAGGACTCCTGACCAAGTTAACAGGCTGTCCCTTCTGGCATCCTACCAACTAGCACTGCCTCAAGGTGACTCGGTCAGCTATAGCCCGCTCCAGACCCCTCACTCCCTTCAGGCCCCTAGGTTGTCCCTGCGAACTGACAATATCCCGTCAGCCCCCTGACCACCCCTAGGTCCGTCCCTACGCAGCACAAAGTGGCAGCAGACACTCTCCCTGTTTCCAAGTGACCTAGCTAAAAGCCTGTCCTGATGACAGATCTGATCTCAGCAGCTCGCCTCCAAATGTAACGGGTTTTGTGGCCCGGCCTGACCCACCCAATATCACATTGGCCCCTGTGGTCTAACCGGACCCCATTACAGTGTAGATATGCCTGATGGTGCACCTGTTGGCTACAGGACTCCTGAGTCGCCCGCATGATGGTGTGTGGGGAGGACCCGTCAGACAGGCAGCTGAGGTAGTGTGCTGAGTCTCACCTAGTTCCGGTGCAGCGCCTCCACCTCACCAGGGTCCCTGCGTCCGCAAGGGGATGATCCTGGCGAGGAACTCCTCCGTGGTGCTCCTCTCTGTACACTCATTCCAGATAGATACACGAGAGGGTTTCTGGCTGAACTCATCTTTATTGACACGGCAGGGCAGCTGCCCTCCACAAGGAGTATCTTCAGCCGCTCATCTCGCCAGTGCTCCCTTTAGTTAGGTATGTCACCTAGATCAGGGATTCACTATTCCCGCAGGAATCACTGTCCTGTGCCAGGTCCCTGGACACAGTCTCCCATGGAGTTACTATATCATAACTGACAGAACTCTTCCTCAACTGGACTTGAACTAGACAGCAACTAACTTTGCAACACAGTGCTGTGCCTTATGTAAGCTTCTGAAGCTGACACACCTCTGACATCACTAACCATGGAGTCAGAGCATGTGACCAGTTCCAGCCATACACAGGGCACCCCACCAGGGTGTGAGGGAAAACCTCCATGATAAATACTGGCATGCCCATACTTACCAGGCCTTACTGCCAGCAGGAGAGATGACTGTAGGCATTTTACATGACCGCTACATATATATATATATATATATATATATATATATATATATATATATATATATATATATAAGGAAAGAAAGAGGAGAGAGCGCACGCCCATAGCGTAAAATTGTATATTTAATGAGGGGAAGGGGGGGAAGGGGGGTAAAAAATGCACTTACAAAAGTACAATAAAATCAAGCATATGTGATAATAATCACCACCATCCGGTTCAAACTGCAAGCTCTTTGGGACAGTCCCAGGCTCCGTTGGTGAAGGATCAACGTCCCCGCAGGTTTCCAGGGCTGGTGTGCTGGTAAAAGTCCAAGAAATCAGTTCCGTGTATTGAAATCTCTATAGCACCTGCGCATGCATAGGTCCGCTCCAGCGCTTCGTGTTGACTTCAATGCCAGTGCGTCTGACGTAATGACGCTCCCTGACGCGTTTCGTCAGTCACGGCCAACTTTTTCAAAGTTCTATCTATATATATATATATATTTTTTTAGATACACACACCGTGTGTGTGTATACATATATAGATACAGATACAGAGACACTGTTGATAAATTGATAATTAAGCCTACAATAATGTAACATAAACAAAAACATACCTGTTAAGATGCCATCATTATGAACTTTGCAATACAAATAAGGTCATTGATGTCTTACATTGAAGAAACAATGAAAATTCCAATTGTAATGCATTTATTTATGTGTAAGTATATAACTTTTAATGTCAATCATATTACCCAGAAATGAGTATGTACCTTAAAATAAAGACCAATGCCATCTCATTTCTAACAATAGGTAAGTGAATGTCATGTTCTGTAATCATGACAAGTGTGCAATAATGTAATTCCATTATTAAACTTATGAATAGTACATAATTAAATGTTTCACAATATGCCTTAATTAATGTAATGAGTCTTGAATAAAATTAATGTGTACAATGACACATTTTAATCTTAAGAAGCATATGTAAACGATCATACATACACTATGCATGATCTACTCTGCAGTAAACACCAGTACAAAAAAAAGTTTGCATAATGTTTTTGTTTATTTATCTGTAGACTTCTGAGACAGAGTAACAGGCCTGCTTGTTGGCTGCTGTGTTTTCTTCCTCCCTCTGCCAAGTACTCTGCCCTTACCAATACCACTTGTAGTGGCCTGTGGCACTTCAATGCCTGTAAGTGTGGGCTGTGGCACTTCAAGGCCACTGTGTGTGGCCTGTATCACTTCTGGGGCAATGTGTGTTAGTTGTGGAAGTTGTGTGGCCTGTGTAACTTCTGGGGCAATGTGTGTGGGTTGTGGAAGTTGTGTAGCCTGTGTGACTTCTGGGGCAATGTGTGTGGGTTGTGGAAGTTGTGTGGCCTGTGGCACTTCTGGGGCAATGGGTGTGGGTTGTGGAAGTAGTGTGGCCTGTGGCACTTCTGGGGCAAGGGGTGTGGGTTGTGGAAATAGTGTGGCCTGTGGCACTTCTGGGGCAATGGGTGTGGGTTGTGGAAGTAGTGTGGCCTGTGGCACTTCTGGGGCAAGGGGTGTGGGTTGTGGAAGATGTGAAGCACTTGAGAAACATTGCATGATTGATGGTGGCCCAATGTCCAATTTTTGTTTCTTACTCTTTTTCCAGTAGCTGGTTAATAGCATTTGTTGGCCTAACTTTCTTTTCTGTGTCTCATTTGTAGGTTTTTTCTCTATTTGTTGATCAGATGTAAGCGGTTGAAGGTTGTCAGGGATACGGATTGAAGTTGCAGCTACTGTACCGTTATCATCATGAACTGGGGAATGAAGAACTGATGATTGTGGCGAGAAAGTTGGACCATGCAACGATCCATCCTGTGATGGGTAAAAGTGGAATTGTTCTCTTGCTGTACTGTGCAACATATTGGCTTGGCTTACATTGAGAACTAATGCTTCTAATGTCCTGTTTAAATTTTGGATTTCTTTTGGCAGTTGGATGAGGAGTTGTTTAATTTGTGTCATTTCTGATATTGACCTTTCCTGCATCCTTTCATTCTGTGCCAACATCCTTTCATTCTGTGTCAACATCCTTTCATTCTGTGACATCATCATTTCATTCTGTGTAATCCTCCTTTCATGCACTGTCATCAATTCAGAATGGCGACGATTGTCTTCACCCAAGATTATTTCTTTTGAAGCTGCAAGAGCTGCGTACGTGTCACGAGCAGGAGGACGTGGTTGCGGTGTTAATGCAGGAGTGTGCAAATCTTCATGTTCACTTGTTTGAATTTGGCCTTGTCCGCCAACATCTTTTTCTAAAATAAAATAAACACACGATGAACTGGCATGGATCTTTCACTTTCTGATCATGTTTTTTTTTTTGGAACCATAGTGTAACACATATCATCAGTCCATTATTTGTTGTCTAATTAAAAGATGATGATTTAATTAACAATTATGTGTGGACTCAGTGTGAAAGAAGAATGAATGAAAGGATGTTGTAACATTCACAATCATAGCAGAATACTAACAAAACACACAAAACATGTGGACAGTCAACATTACATGTTCAGTGACAATACATGATGTTAAGGTAATTTACAATGCATTTATTTAGCATGCCTATTGTATTACCAAACATTTACACAATATATGGCCTTCACCTCCTACACTCACCTTCCATTCTTGATGATGACATTGCTGATGAGCTTGATGATCCAGGTGATGAGACTGTTTCCTTGCCAGGTGACACAACAGCAACTATATAGAAGATTAAATTAAGATGTTAATTGTATTTTGAACATAATATACATAAAGTATATTTCGTGGAAATTACGCTTCAATTAACAACATAACAATAATATTGTTATTGTAATCTGAATAGAATCAATATTAATATAGCCATGCATAATAATGGTATATTGCTTCCCTCTCTGTTGGCAGTAAGTCCTGGTAAGTACAAGTATGCAAGCTGTAGTTATGGAGGTTTTCCCTCACACCATGGTGAGGTGCCCTATGTATGGAGGGGAGTGGCTGTATGCTCTGAGTCCCTGGATAGTGACATCAGGGATGCGCCTGCCTCCTGAAGTATATAAGGCACAACACAGCTAGTTACAGTGTGTTCTAGCAGCTGTGGAAAGCTGTTGGGAAGTTGTAGTTTCCTGCATAAGGGATTGTAGGAACACTTTGTGACCCTAGTGACGTAACTAGCGGTCCAGGTTGACCAATCAAGTCTGTCTGAGCCACTCTGTGTCCAGGGACCTGGCACAGAGGGGATCTCCCTAGGAAAAGAGGGGATCCCACTTCAATATGGGAGGGCGTACCTGGCAAAGGGACAGCACGGAGAGATGTGCGGCTAGAGCCGGCAGCTGCATGGGGCAGTCTGCTACATCACCGTCTACAATAAAGATGACCTTGTTAACGATATCCCCACTGTGTGAGTGTGAAATTACTCCGCAGTGGATGGCTCCACCAAGAAGGAGTTCCTCACCAGGACCATCTCCCTGCGGAAGCATAGACCCTGATGAGGTGGATGCACTGCACATGATGTAAGTTGAACTCGCACCCACTACCTCAGCTGCTTGTTCTGATGACATCCCCTACTAACATCAAGCGGGAGACTCAGGAGTTCTGTTGCCTACAGGTGCACCATCAGACACGAACATGTAATGGGGGTTGGTTGTTAGAGTACCTGGGCCAATGTGAGATTGGGGGGGGGGAAAACCCGTTACATTAACATAAATGAATAAGTGAACATAGTCAGCACATTTAGTTGAATAAGCAGACATTGTTCATGCAGGAATGCGCAGTTAAACAAATGTATATGCTGAAAATACACATAATATGTTGTGTACTAATCTACATCCAAATTAGTAGATCACTAGCAGGAAAGCAAAGTTGACTCTACTTAGCATTCATTACCTAATTGTGGTAATGTTTATGAATGTGTTCACAGATGTGGCATTACATTTAAGATAAGCTTGTGTAGCACTCTATGTGGCTGGCACTCAGCAACACATGCATTGTGTCGCTCACAGATGGTACTGGTGTCATAATGTTGGCGTTTCACAAACGTTCTAAGAATCTATGAGTGAACGAATGTGTAACGTACGTTTACATATATAGTTCAGCTGTGGGTGAAAGTATTATTGTAATTAGCATTTACAAATAATGTGATGTACTTGTGTTAACCTGGTCAGCTTCTAGCAACTGTAGTCCCTCCCCCAAGACGTGACCACACCCTGAGCTATGATTAACTTGTACCACCTGTAAGCACTACCACTGCACTTGACCATACCATGACCGTGTGATCTTGCTCTGTGTCCAAAAACCCCACCCCCCTGTATTAACCTATATGGTGTGATTGCATGTTAATTGCAGCAGTTTTGTTAAAACGTAACCTACTGCTGCGGCCAAGTTTATTCGAGCATTTGCCCGTTCTTGGCCGCAGCAGTATTCTGGCGCGCGCCGCAGGGTGACGGGCGCGCACCGAAGCAGCGGAAGAGCGCCCTCCGATCGGGGCGCTCTCCCTACCGCTGCCGGGTCCGCCGGGTCCCCCGGAACCCCCTGCCGCCGTCCTGCGATCGCGGGACACCAGGGCTCCCTCGGGGAGCCCTGGACGCGCGTGCAGGGGGCGCTGGCACCCGATGATGCGTGACCGCGCATCGGTGATGCGCGGCACGCTGAGGGAGTGCGGCTCGCAAGCCGGGTCATTTCCCGGCTTGCGGAATGAGCCGCACTCGGATAAACTGTGTCGGCAGTGTAAGTGAAATACACATATGAAATGAGGTACAAATGAACCAAATTTACAACCATATGGTGCATGTTCCTATTTATGGACAAAGGAGACTATATTATTCGAAGCAATATATTTTTCAAAAGCAATTACAGTGTTTTTGTGTAAATTATTTGTGCTCACATTTGAATGCACAATATTTCATGCAAGACATGTTCAGACACTCATGGTCTATGTTTTGCTGTAACATGGATTGTCACTACTATATTTCACAATCTATAAAATTGATCAATATATGTGTATATGGTAATACACGTACGTGAAATAGTGAATGATGCATTTGTATGCACAATCACAGTATTTCGAAGTTATACATATGTAACGGGTGGACCCCCCTTGTCTGACCCCCCCAATCTCACATTGGCCCGTGTGGTCTAAATGGTCCCCATTACATGATTGTGTATGGTGGTGCACCTGCAAGTAACAGGACTCCTGAGTCTCCCGCTTGATGGAATTAGTGGATGTCATCAGGACAGGCAGCTGAGGTAGTGTGTGCGAGTCCTACCTATATCCAGTGAAGAGCCTCCACCTCATCAGGATCTGTGCTTCCGCAGGGAGATGGTCCTGGTGAGGAACTCCTTCTTGGTGGTGCCATCCACTGCTGAGTAACTTCACACTCACACAGTGGAGGTATATTCAAACAGGGCATCTTTATTGATGGTGGTATGGGCAAGCTGCCCCTCACAGATAACAGCTCAGCCACTCATCTCTTTGCAGCATTCCATTAGGAAGGTCCCTTACCCTAATAGAGCTGCTTTCCACCTATCCTCTCAGAGAGATTCCCCAGCTTCTCTGGCTGCTGTAAGCTCCTCTCTTGAGTTGCTTTGTCTCTCTCAGCTCCTCTAACTCTGCTGCGTATGCTCACTGACTCACAGCTAGCCTGAGACACTGCAACACTGTTGCAGACCTTCACGTGCCTCTCACTGAACAGAGCCAGCACAACAACAGGAAACTGAACTCCTAACTTTAGGCAGTGCTGTGTCTTATATCACCCCCCAGAGAACAAACCAGCTCTGTACCACTAAATGTGGGCACAATGCATGTTGTCACTTCCTTTGGGGACATATGACACCTCACCAGGGTTTGAGGGCAAACCTCATGATTGTTGCTGGCAATCCTGCATACTTACCAGGTTTACTGCCAGCATGAGAAAGAGATATGTACACCAATCTTACACTTGGCTCGCATTCTCCCCCTGGTAAAACCCCAACGACCCGGCTGGGATCTAAATTTGTGGAACCTTCCTTCAGGTAGCACTGCAAAACACAACAATACACATTACAGTACATATCTTCATCATAACATAATAACAGATACATCCTAACGTAGATGTGTAACAACCAGAATTACCCCCTGCTGTAGTATCCATTACTGGTACCCCTATACCCTCTTAAGGTGGCTTGCGTACAGCATGGTCCACTGGGCTTAGAGCATCAATGCGGTAACACTCTGGGTGACATACTGGACACCCACAATCAGCCCATAATTCTGGCATGGATGCTAATGGACTGAGAGGATCATGCCCATACACTTCCTTAATGCATCTCCTGGAGATGTAGCCTATCCCCTCTTGACTACACCACTTCTCGTCTAACCCGCCAGGATCCCAATTTTCTGCATCAAGGGACCCCATTTCGAACGTAATTTCGCCCTCCCATGGATGGTGAAAATCAAGTAACCACTTTTGGCGATTCCTAATAACTCTAGCCGACACTGGAGGCACATAGGGGTTTCCCCGGGCAATAGGCACAATATGAGCAACATTACCCAAATTCCCAGATGAAACTCCCAATATTCCTGGGGACCCAAAATTTGACCCATGGCTCTTAGGATCACACCCCACACTAACAGTACGCTTGTCATCATTAGTGCAGTATAACATTCTTTGCATAGCCATTTCCCTCCCCAATCCCTCATCGTAGGCAAAACAGTGACCCCAGTCCAGATTTTCCCCAGTCCATTCTTCAGAAGTGGCTCGGGACTCCCCAGACAACCCTTGGCTAGACTGGGACCCAGATGAGAAAGTGACAGGGGCAGGGGTTTTAACTATGGCCGGGGGTTGGGCATAGGGAAACACTGCCGGCATACGCGGGGCTACGACCCGCAGCTTCTCGCTACCTTGCCCAGTACCATCGGACTGGCACTCCGGTTCATCCGTGTCATTGTTCCCAGGTTTCCGCAGGGCCTGCCGGCTCTTCCCGGACCCCGGCGACCAGGTACAGCTGCTTGGTTGCGGGGATGCGGCCATCTCGCGAAACTCGCCGCCATCTTGCGTTGGGTTCCCAACCGGAACCTCTTCCTCCAGAATGACGTCCACCGCCGGAAGTGATGGTTCTGCTCTCCGCTCCGTTCGGGCCTGGACTAGGCCTTTCTCTGCCGTTGCCACCACTGGCGCCTGTAGAGGGTACGGATGTATCTCACCGCTCCGTCGGCTCGGGATGGGTTCCTCTCCACCGTCTGTTCCGTCAGTCACCACGGCCGCGGGACCCCACCTCTCAGGTTGTTTCTGCATCGGCGACACGAGACCCCACTTCGCCGCTACACAGGTAAGTGCCGGTTCTTTTCCAGCACCGCTGTAGTGGTCCGCCGGTAGGCGCATCACCACCGTCGTTGGGGTCGCTATCTCCTCGGCCGAGGAGCCGAACTCCGACTCGGGAAGGGGCACTCCTGCAGGGGATCGACAGTGAGGTTCCGGGTTCTCACCGCGGTTGCCAACCCCTTTCTCCTGAGGCTCCATTGCAATCATTAGGAGCGATCCCCATTCTCCAGGATCAATGGTTCTTGCTTGACCAAGGGCGAGGCTTCAGCCGTCAGCTTGGCTGTGTCTGCTCCCGCCTGGCCGAGATATGGACCCCTCCCCCTGGTGAAGATTTGGGGAGGGTCACACAGATTCACGTCATGGCCCCTAATTGGCTCTGAGTCCGTCACAGTCCCTGAGGGCGCGGCCACAGCTTTCGCGCCATACCTCCTCGCAGGGTGTGGTTTTCCTTGTGGCGCCAATCCCGGCCAACTTTCTGCAATTTTAGCATTTGCAGAATTTTCTGCAACTGGCCCAAGCAGTCTCCCAGGGAGGTGGGAACCGCCATTTTGGATCGATCTGCAACCCCTATTAGCAGCAGTGGTAACTTCATGTTTCTGTATCTCATCCCTTAGCTTCGCCCAGGAAAGGGGTTCACCCCGCATCCAGGAGCACCTCGTCCTGACTACAATAGGATGGTCAGGTATCGCTCCTCTCAGAAATTGATCACAACAGTACACATTCATCTCGGTGTCCGTAATACAATCCCTTTCCCGCATCGACCATAAGACTCTTCTAATGCGCAGGAGGAAATCAGATAGCTTCTCTCCATCTTTCTGACGAAGACTGTAGTACCACTTCATCAACTGTCCTATGTCCTCTTCACACGCAACGGACTGAGTGGCCATTACTCCTGACTCCAACGCCATCGCCATTTTGGTTGCGGTGTTTGTTCTGATTGGATATGGAGCTCCTCTCTGTGGGGCAGCTGCCACACCGATACAACAAACATGCCATGTGCACCACCTTGTGTACCTAATGTAGATCTGACTCGTGTTTGCACTACCTCAGGCTAGGCTCACTCTTGCTGTGTCTGCTGTATCTCCTTCCTCCCAGTCTGTGCTCCCTTCGGTAAGTGATCTGGAATGGACTAAAGTACTCTGGCTCTTCCATGCAGTACTTGGGCGTCTACCTACTGTTGGCTAGCCTAGTGCAGATCCTCTCCAGAATTCCTGACCTCGTTAACAGGCTATCCCTTCAGCCATCTTACCCCTAGCGCTACCTCAAGGTGACTAGGACAGCTATAGCCCCTCTCCAGACCCACTAACTCCTCTCAGGTTCCCAGGTCGTCCCTGCAGTTCCATCCCAACAAAGCACAAAGTGGCAGCATACACTTTCCCTGTTTCCTAGTGTGCCTAGCAAAAGCCTGTCCTGTTGACAGGTATCTCAGCAGCGCCTCAAACATGTAACGGGTATTCCCCCACCCAATCGCAGATTATAGTGTGGGTGCGGAGGACATACAGTGTTACCAGTGTGTGTGGTGCTTTACCTGTTGGCTCACAGGAGGGCTGAGCTTCCGCCAAGGGAACCTGGGGCAATTATGATATACTAATGAGTAACCACTTACTCGGTGCAGCGCCTCCAGGAATTCTGGAGAGGATCTGCACTAGGCTAGCCAACAGTAGGTAGACGCCCAAGTGCTGCATGGAAGAGCCAGAGTGTCGATATCCCCGGGAACTCTACTATGCTGGTAAAGAAAGATCTGCTTTTAGAGACCATGCTAAATATGGATCAACGGATGCAGAAGATGGATCAACGGATGGAGAAGATGGAGACTGACATAGCGGGCATACATCATTTGCTCGGTGTTCATGCCCCTGTATCCCTGACGCCGGAGCAGGAGGGTGGCATGGATGTGATGAATGGGACCTTCGACCACCTTTCAACACCAAGCGCACCCCTCCACCAGAAGAATTTGTGTACATGTATGCCGTTGAGGAGGAGGATAACATGACAACCC